>NC_084552.2:15537500-15800000 GCF_033978685.3 Nerophis lumbriciformis | reverse complement strand
TAACGATAAAGGTGAGGTGCTTTGAGACATGGCTAGCTAGATAGCGGCTAACTTTCATCCGCCATCGGCAGTGTTTTAGCTAGTTTCTTACAAGTATCATCCCTGCAGGACGAGGAATAGCTAAACATGCTTCACTACACACCGTAGCTCACCAGCATCAAAATGTAAACAAACGCCATTAGTGGATCTACACCTAACATCCACTGTAATGATACCAAGTACAGGACCATATCTAGTCGATACTACTATGATTACGTCGATATTTTTTGGCATCACAACATCTTCTTTCGTTTTTTTAAATGTATATTATGATTATAAACTAAGGAAATATGTCCCTGGACACATGAGGACTTTGAATATGACCAATGTATGATTTTGTAACTATTTGGTATCAGATCGATACCTAAATTTGTGGTATCATCCAAAACGAATGCAAAGTATCCAAACAAGAGAAGAATAAGTGATTATTACATTTTAACAGAAGTGTAGATAGAACATGTTAAAAGAGAAAGTAAATGAGCAAGTAAATTAATAATTCATTTTCTACCACTTGTCCTTAATAATGTTGACAAAATAATAGAATACAAATGACACAATATGTTACTGCATACGTCAGCAGCCAAATTAGGAGCCTTTGTTTGCTTACTTACTACTAAAAGCAGCCAAATTAGGAGCCTTTGTTTGCTTACTTACTACTAAAAGACAAGTTCTCTTGTATGTTCACTATTTTATTTAAGGACAAACTTGCAATAATAAACATATGATTAATGTAACCTAAGATTTTTTGTTAAAATAAAGCTAATAATATAATAATTTTTTTGTGGTCCCCTTTATTTAGAAAAGTACCGAAAAGTACTGAAATAATTTTAGTACCGGTACCAAAATATTGGTATCGTTACAACACTAATATATATATATATATATATATATATATATATATATATATATATATATATATATATATATATATATATATATATATTTAAATAAATATATAATATATGTGATGTTATATGATGATATATGTATATATATATATGTAAATATATGTATGTATATATATAATATACATAACTATATATATAGTAAAAATATATAACTAACTATATAGATATGTATATATAAATAAATATATAACATATGTGATGTTATATATACATATAGGATATGTATATATATATATATATATATATATATATATATATATATATATATATATATATATATATATATATATATATATATATATATATATATATATATACATACATATCCTGTTCATCCTGCGGTGAGGTGGCGACTTGTCCAGGGTGTACCCCGCCTACCGCCCGAATGCAGCTGAGGTAGGCTCCAACGACCTCCTGCGACCCCGAAAGGTACAAGTGGTAGGAAATGGATGGATAGATGAATATATATATATATATATATATATATATATATATATATATATATATATATATATATACATACATATCCTGTTCATCCTGCGATGAGGTGGCGACTTGTCCAGGGTGTACCCCGCCTTCCGCCCGATTGTAGCTGAGATAGGCTCCAGCGCCCCCCGCGACCCCAAAGGGAATAAGCGGTAGGAAATGGATGGATGGATATATATATACATATATATATATATACATATGTGTATGTACATGTATACGTATATCTATATATATATATCTATATATATATATACATCTATACACACACATATATATATATATATATATATATATACATACAGATACATATATATATATATATATATAGATACATGTATATATATATATATAGATACATATTATATATATATATATATATATATATATATATATATATATATATATATATATATATATATATATATATATATATATATATATATATATATATATATATATATATATATATATATATATATATATATATATATGAGTATGAAAAAATATATATGAATTATTTACTTAAAAATAATTATGATTAGAATTTTTAGACTGGACAAGCGGTAGAAATGGATGGATGCATTTTTGGACATGTTTGGACAAAATTGTGATTCCCCTCCGCTAGAGGGCGTTGACCCCCTTTTTTTTTTTCTTTTTCTTTTTCTTCTCAAGAGTGGGACCTGCCCACTGACTCTTCTCGCGCACACACGCAAACACATCCGCGCGCGCGCACTCCCACGAACACTGTTTTCAAACATGATGGAAGACATCTGCTGTGGACGACTCTGTTGGACCCACTCCACCATCACGTCTTCACGCCTTGCGGGGAAGTAGGCTTACACGATGAGTAACTTATTGAAGCAACTCTCGGCACGACTTTCACGCCCGCACCTCCGTGGGAACTGACGAGCTCGCTTTAAAACATGTTGCTGCTGTGGAGTTTGTTCGTGGGCGTGATGGTGTCATGTCAGACGTGGGGCAGCGACAACCAGGACCCAAAAGCGCCGCGGTCTCAGCCGCACATCGTCTTCATCCTCGTGGATGACCAGGGCTTCCGGGACGTGGGCTATCACGGCTCGGAGATTAAAACGCCGACTCTCGACCGCCTGGCGGCCCAAGGAGTGAAGCTGGAGAACTACTACGTGCAGCCCCTCTGTAGCCCCTCCCAGGAGCCAGCTCATGACCGGCAGGTAGACCACTTTCCTCTAAATCAGGGGTGTCAAACTCATTTTAGATCAGGGGCCACATGGAGAAAAATCCACTTCCAAATGGTAAAATTACGGCACGATAACTTAAAAATAAAGACAGCCTAAGATTGGTTTCTTTGTTTAAAAATAGAACAAAACCACTTTCCTCTAAATCAGGGGTGTCAAACTCATTTTAGATCAGGGGCCACATGGAGAAAAATCCACTTCCAAATGGTAAAATCACGGCACGATAACTTAAAAATAAAGACAGCCTAAGATTGGTTTCTTTGTTTAAAAATAGAACAAAACCACTTTCCTCTAAATCAGGGGTGTCAAACTCATTTTAGATCAGGGGCCACATGGAGAAAAATCTACTACCAAATGGTAAAATCACGGCACGATAAATTAAAAATAAAGACAACCTAAGATTGGTTTCTTTGTTTAAAAATAGAACAAAACCACATTCCTCTAACCCAGGGGTGTCAAACTCATTTTAGATCAGGGGCCACATGGAGAAAAATCTACTACCAAAAGGTAAAATCACAGCACGATAACTTAAAAATAAAGACAACCTAAGATTTTTTCTTTGTTTAAAAATAGAACAAAACCACTTTCCTCTAAATCAGGGGTGTCAAACTCATTTTAGATCGGGGGCCACATGGAGAAAAATCTACTCCCAAATGGTAAAATCACGGCATGAAAATTTTAAAAATAAAGACAACCTAAGATTGTTTTTTTTGTTTGAAAATAGAACAAAACCATTTTCCTCTAAATCAGGGGTGTCAAACTCATTTTAGATCGGGGGCCACATGGAGAAAAATCTACTCCCAAATGGTAAAATCACGGCATGATAATTTTAAAAATAAAGACAACCTAAGATTGTTTTCTTTATTTAAAAAAAGAAGAAAACCACTTTCCTCTCAATCAGTGGTGTCAAACTCATTTTAGATCGGGGGCCACATGGAGAAAAATCCACTCCTTAATGAACCGGACTGGTAAAATTACGGCACGATAACTTTAAAATAAAGACAACCTAAGATTGTTTTCTTTGATTAAAAATAGAACAAAACCACTTTCTTCTAAATCAGGGGTGTCAAACAAATTTTAGATCGGGGGCCACATGGAGAAAAATATATTCCCAAATGGTAAAATCACGGCACGATAACTTAAAAATAAAGACAACCTAAGATTGTTTTCGTTGTTTAATTTATAGAACAAAACCACTTTCCTCTAAATCAGAGGTGTCAAACTTATTTCAGATCGGGGACCAGTTGGAGAAAAAAAATGTACCACCAAGGTGGGCCGGACTGGTAAAATCACGGCACGATAACTTAAAAATAAAGACACTTAAGATTGTTTTCTTTGTTTAAAAATAAAACAAAACCACTTTCCTCTAAATCAGGGGTGTCAAACTCATTTTAGATCGGGGGCCCCATGGAGAAAAATCTACTACCAAAAGGTAAAATCACAGCACGATAACTTAAAAATAAAGATAGCCTAAGATTGTTTTCTTTGTTTAAAAATAGAACAAAACCACTTTCCTCTAAATCAGGGGTGTCAAACTCATTTTCGATCAGGGGCCACATGGAGAAAAAATCTACTCCCAAACGGTAAAATCACGGCATGATAATTTTAAAAATAAAGACAACCTAAGATTGTTTTCTTTGTTTAAAAATAGAACAAAACCACTTTCTTCTAAATCAGGGGTGTCAAACTCATTTTAGATCGGGGGCCACCTGGAGAAAAATCTACTCCCAAACGGGCCGGACTGGTAAAATCACGTCACGATAACTTAAAAATAAAGACAACCTAAGATTGTTTTTTTTGTTTAAAAATAGAACAAAACCACTTTCCTCTAAATCAGGGGTGTCAAACTCATTTTAGATCAGGGGCCACATGGAGAAAAATCTACTCCCAAATGGTAAAATCACGGCACGATAACTTAAAAATAAAGACAACTTAAGATTGTTTTCTTTGTTTAAAGATAGAAAAAACACTTTCCTCTAATTCAGGGGTGTCAGACTCATTTTAGATCAGGGGCCACAAGGAGAAAAATCTACTTCCAAGTGGGAAACTTGTACAATCACGTCACGATAACTTAAAAATAAAGACAACCTAAAATTGTTTTCTTTGTTTAAAAATAGAACAAAACCACTTTCCTCTAAATCAGGGGTGTCAAACTCATTTTAGATCAGGGGCCACATGGAGACAAATCCACTACCAAATGGTAAAATCACAGCACTATAACTTTAAAATAAAGACAACCTAAGATTGTTTTCTTCGTTTAAAAATAGAACAAAACCACTTTCCTCTAAATCGAGGGTGTCAAACTCATTTTAGATCAGGGGCCACATGGAGAAAAATATACACGGCACGACACCTTAAAAATAAAAACAGCCTAAGATTGTTTTCTTTGTTTAAAAATAGAACAAAACCACTTTCCTCTAAATCAGGGGTGTCAAACTCATTTTAGATCGGGGGCCACATGGAGAAAAAAAATGTACCCCCAAAGTGGGCCGGACTGGTAAAATCACGGTACGATAACTTAAAAATAAAGACACTTAAGATTGTTTTCTTTGTTTAAAAATAGAACAAAACATTTTTCCTCTAAATCAAGGGTGTCAACTCATTTTAGATCGGGGGCCACATGGAGAAAAATCTACTCCCAAATTGTAAAATCACGGCATGATAATTTTAAAAATAAAGACAACCTAAGATTGTGTTTTTTGTTTAAAAATAGAACAAAACCACTTTCCTCTAAATCAGGGGTGTCTAACTCATTTTAGATCGGGGGCCACATGGAGAAAAATCTACTCCCAAATTGTAAAATCACGGCATGATAATTTTAAAAATAAAGACAACCTAAGATTGTTTTCTTTGTTTAAAAAAAGAAGAAAACCACTTTCCACTAAATCAGGGGTGTCAAACTCATTTTAGATCGGGGGCCACATGGAGAAAAATCCACTCCCTAATGGGCCGGACTGGTAAAACCACGGCAAGATAACTTTAAAATAAAGACAACCTAAGATTGTTTTCTTTGATTAAAAATAGAACAAAACCACTTTCTTCTAAATCAGTGGTGTCAAACAAATTTTAGATCAGGGGCCACACGGAGAAAAATCTTCTCCCAAATGGTAAAATCACGGCACGATAACTTAAAAATAAAGACAACCTAAGATTGTTTTCTTTGTTTAATTTATAGAACAAAACCAAAATCAGGGGTGTCAAACAAATTTTAGATCAGGGGCCACATGGAGAAAAATATATTCCCAAATGGTAAAATCACGGCACGATAACTTAAAAATAAAGACAACGTAAGATTGTTTTCTTTGTTTAAAAATAGAACAAAACCACTTTCCTCTATATCAGGGGTGTCAAACTCATTTTAGATCAGGGGCCACATGGAGAAAAATATTTTCCCAAATGGTAAAATCACGGCACGATAACTTAAAAATAAAGACACTTATGATTGTTTTCATTGTTTAAAAATAGAACAAAACATTTTTCCTCTAAATCAAGGGTGTCAAGTCATTTTAGATCGGGGGCCACATGGAGAAAAATCTACTCCCAAATGGTAAAATCACGGTATGATAATTTTAAAAGTAAAGACAACCTAAGATTGTTTTCTTTGTTTAAAAAAAGAAGAAAACCACTTTCCACTAAATCAGGAGTGTCAAACTCATTTTAGATCGTGGGCCACATGGAGAAAGATCCACTCCCCAATGTGCCGGACTGGTAAAACCACGGCAAGATAACTTTAAAATAAAGACAACCTATGATTGTTTTCTTTGATTAAAAATAGAACAAAACCACTTTCTTCTAAGTCAGTGGTGTCAAACAAATTTTAGATCAGGGGCCACATGGAGAAAAATCTTCTCCCAAATGGTAAAATCACAGCACGATAACTTAAAAATAAAGACAACCTAAGATTGTTTTCTTTGTTTAATTTAGAACAAAACCAAAATCAGGGGTGTCAAACAAATTTTAAATCAGGGGCCACATGGAGAAAAATATATTCCCAAATGGTAAAATCACGGCACGATAACTTAAAAATAAAGACAACCTAAGATTGTTTTCTTTGTTTAATTTATAGAACAAAACCACTTTCCTCTAAATCAGAGGTGTCAAACTCATTTTAGATCGGGGACCAGTTGGAGAAAAAAAATGTACCACCAAGGTGGGGCGGACTGGTAAAATCACGACACGATAACTTAAAAATAAAGACACTTAAGATTGTTTTCTTTGGTTAAAAATAGAACAAAACCACTTTCCTCTCAATCAGGGGTGTCAAACTCATTTTAGATCGGGGGCCCCATGGAGAAAAATCTACTACCAAAAGGTAAAATCACAGCACGATAAATTAAAAATAAAGATAGCCTAAGATTGTTTTCTTTGTTTAAAAATAGAACAAAACCACTTTCCTCTAAACCAGGGGTGTCAAACTCATTTTAGATCGGGGGCCACATGGAGAAAAATCTACTACCAAATGGTAAAATCACGGCACGATAACTTAAAAATAAAGACAACCTAAGATTTTTTCTTTGTTTAAAAATAGAACAAAACCACTTTCCTCTAAATCAGGGGTGTGAAACTCATTTTAGATCGGGGGCCACATGGAGAAAAATCTACTCCCAAATGGTAAAATCACGGCATGATAATTTTAAAAATAAAGACAATCTGAGATTGTTTTCTTTATTTTGAAAATAGTTTTTTATGGGCGTGAAGGTGCACAGCGACAAGTGATGAGACGCTAAAAAGATTAAAGGTAAAGCCGTGTGCTTAATTGGTGGTACACATGTTGCTGTGTTTAAAGAATATCATTTGAATCACCACTACATGACGAAGCACGAGGAAAAATACCGGAATCTGTCCGATGAAGCGCGCGCAAAGGAGGCTGATGCGTTGATGGTAAAACTGCAAACCCAACAAGGACTTTTTGCCATATTTCACACCCCCAGATATGCAGCCGTCAGGACAAGTTTCGTCATTTCACACAAAATCGCCAGAAAAATTAAGGCGTTTTCTGACGGAGAGTTTATTAAGGAGTGCTTATTGGACTCTGTTGCACTGATATAACAGGTGTTGTGCCGGATAATGCACCCCCGGCGTAGAATGCACCCCCTGACGGGAGTGTTGTGTCAACTAAAGCCCACACTTAAAGTTTCCACGTGCAAGATTGAATCTATTTAAAAAAGTTATTTAATAAGAAGCCAAACGTGCAAAAACAATAATGTTCGTGTTGGAGGAGTTGTGAATGATTGAAATATGAAATCCGTGTTGCAGTCTGAAGGTGTACCTAATGTTGTGGCCCAGCAGCGACTGCAGCACAGATTTCATATTTCATTCATTCACAACTCCTCCAACATGAACATTATTGTTTTTGCACTTTTGACTTCTTATTAAATAACTTTTTTAAATAGATTCAATCTTCATACTTGCCAACCCTCCCGAATTTTCCGGGAGACTCCCGAAATTCAGCGCCTCTCCCGAAAACCTCCCGGGACAAATATTTGAGCTGGAGGCCACGCCCCCTCCAGCTCCATGGGGACCTGAGTGAGGACAGCCTTTTTTCACGATGGGAGGACAACTGGGTGACAAGAAATAAATCATCCAAACTAGAGATAAATTGTATTATTATGTGTATCTTACCTACAAATAAATATATTTATTAATTAAAAAAAACAAACAACTAAATACATTTTTACTATATTTTGCTAAAAACATCAAAATTATTTGTATTTTTTCTGACTCCTTATTACATCCAGGCATTAGAATTATACATTAAAATAAACATATTTGAAATAATTAATTTTAAATTATCATAATAATTCATTTAAAATGACCATATTTACTTATTAAAATAATTGCTTGTTTATCAACAACTTTAGCATTTTATTCATTATTACATTTTGAAGCTCTCAGAAGCCAAGTTATGTTATATTCCTTAATATTTATTTATGCAAGTTTGAAGTATCAATTATCTAAACACAGTTTTGTTTGCATATTTTCAGGATGTATATATACACATATATATACATACTAGGGCTGAAACGACGCGTCGACGTAGTCGACGTCATCGGTTACGTAAATACGTCGACGCCGTTTTTGTGCTTCGACGCGTCGCATATTTACGTCACACTACCGTCATGGCGGAGCGCAAAGCAGACGATGCGAGCGGTGCGAGCGAGGGGAAAAAAGCACGCCAAAAGTCGTCAAAAGTGTGGGAGTATTTCAATAAACGGCCTAAGAAGAAACGCTACTTTTACTCCGCTACTTTTATCTACATTCAGCTCGCTACTAATTTTTATCGATCTGTTAATGCACACTTTGTTTGTTTTGGTCTGTCAGACAGACCTTCAAAGTGCCTGCCTTACTGGTGACGTTTCACTCCGTTCCACCAATCAGATGCAGTCACTGGTGACGTTGGACCAATCAAACAGAGCCAGGCGGTCACATGACCTGACTTAAACAAGTTGAAAAACGTATTGGGGTGTTGCCATTTAGTGGTCAATTGTACGGAATATGTACTGTACTGTGCAATCTACTAATAAAAGTTTCAATCAATCAATCAAAAGTGTGAAGAAAAAAAGACTACTTTTTATTTCAACCGTACATCCCGTCAAAAGCCTAAAGACTGACTGCACAGTTCCTGTCTTCACAATAAAAGTGCCGCTCCATCGCGCCGCGCTTTCAAAATAAGAGTCTCCGAAAGCCAGCGCAAACAAGCTAGCAAGCTACGGAGTTTGCCGCCAATTTATTTCTTGTAAAGTGTATAAAAACGAATATGGAAGATGGACAAATAAGATACCAAAAACCAACCACTTTCATGTGGTATTAGACAGAAAGGAGGAACTTTTTTTCTCCTCCATTTGAAAACGTGGACGTTATAAGCAATACTGTCTGTTTACAATCAATGCAAGTCATCAGAATCAGGTAATACACCAACTTATATTCTTGTCTTCATGAAAGAAAGGAATCTATATGTGTTAAACATGCATGTATATTCATTAAAACACCTTTAACATGTAAACAAAAACGGCAAAATAAATAAATATAAATTATATACTGTATATATCAATGTATGTATATATATGTGTGTGTGTATATATATATATATATGTATATATATGTGTGTGTGTGTGTGTGTGTATATATATATATATATATATATATATATATATATATATATATATATATATATATGTATATGTGTGTATGTTACTCATCAGTTACTCAGTACTTGAGTAGTTTTTTCACAATATACTTTTTACTTTTACTCAAGTAAATATTTGGGTGACTACTCCTTACTTTTACTTGAGTAATAAATCTCTAAAGTAACAGTACTCTTACTTGAGTACAATTTCTGGCTACTCTACCCACCTCTGCTAATAATGTTGTTGTATGCACAACAGCTATAAACGAACATTTGAAAAGAAAACACCCGACAGCGTTCTTGCCATCACCATCAACTAGTCAATCGTCCGCGTGAGTATACGTTGTCATCATTACACAAAAACATGAATGTGTCATTTGTATCTGCGTTGTAAATTCATAAACTAAAACACTGTTTCGCTCTGAGAGGCGCGTTTGGCGTGCCTGTTCAGTGTTTACAAAGATGCGCTCCTCTTTAACGCTAACGTTAATTAGTTGTGCAAATACCTTTTACAACATTAACAGTTACATATACTATGTACAAACCAACAATTAACTTTCACTTTAATCATACTATCATTGTTGTGTTATTAAGCAAAATAAGCAATACTTTTACTTTTGTTGAAATGTTTACACTGTTACAGAATATTTCGTTTTGCACTTTTTTGTATTGGATGTTTATCTTTATTTTTGCACATTTTAGCAAATAAGCAATACTTTTACTTTTGAAATGCTTATAGTATTGCAGAATATTAAGATTGCACTGGATGTTTACTTTTATATTTTCACATTAAAAAGCAAATAAGCTACTTTTAATTTTGTTAAATGTTAAAAGTTTTAAATGTTTACATTGTTACAGAATATTTTGTCATGTTGTTGTCAATGTTGACTGAGTGGCCATACTTTTTTTTTTTGTAAATAAAAGCCATGCCTTTTGAAAAAACTGGCCTACATTTATTTTTTCATCTTCATTTTAAATAAAAAAAATAATTGGCAAAAGGAAAAATAATCTATAGATTAATCGAAAAAATAATCTATAGATTAACCGATTAATCGAAAAAATAATCTATAGAAAAATAATCGTTAGCTGCAGCCTTAATACATACATATATATATATATATATATATATATATATATATATATATATATATATATATATATATATATATATATATATATATATATATATATATATATAGGGGCGGCGTGGCGCAGTGGAAGAGTGGCCGTGCGCGACCCGAGGGTCCCTGGTTCAATCCCCACCTAGTACCAACCTCGTCATGTCCGTTGTGTCCTGAGCAAGACACTTCACCCTTGCTCCTGATGGGTGCTGGTTAGCGCCTTGCATGGCAGCTCCCTCCATCAGTGTGTGAATGTGTGTGTGAATGGGTAAATGTGGAAGTAGTGTCAAAGCGCTTTGAGTACCTTGAAGGTAGAAAAGCGCTATACAAGTACAACCCATTTATCATTTATCATTTATATATATATATATATATGTATATATATATATATATATATATGTATGAAACACTTGACTTGGTGAATTCTAGCTGTCAATATACTCCTCCCCTCTTAATCACGCCCTGCCCCACCCCCGACCATGCCCCCACCCCCCACCTCCCGAAATCGGAGGTCTCAAGGTTGGCAAGTATGCAATCTTGCACGTGGAAACTTTAAGTGTGGGCTTTAGTTGATATAACACTCCCGTCAGGGGGTGCATTCTACGCCGGGGGTGTATTATCCGGCACAACACCTGAAACTTGGAGCTTCAGCTGAAGAACAGAACGGCCGACTTTGACTGTTTTTCGCTGGCTTTGGATGAGAGCTGTGATGTACGTAACACCGCCCAGCTGCTCATCTTCTTACGTGGGATAACTGCAGACTTTCAAATCACAGAGGAGCTGGCAGCCATGCAGTAAATTAAAGAGACAACCACAGGTAATGACTTGTTCACATAGGTAAATGCGTTTTTGGACATGTTAGGACTGAAATGGGACAAGCTGGCAGGTGTGACAACAGATGGTTGTCCAAATCAGACGGGGAAAAATGTTGGACTTTTAAAGACGATGCAGGATAAACTTTAAATTAACCCTGTGCAGAAATTGACATTTTTGCACTGTATTATACATCAGGAAGTGTAGTGTAAGACAGTGTTAAAAATAAAACCATCAAAAGCAATCTGCTTTTGTATAAAGTTAAGTTAGGTTAAATGAAAGTATTATTATTATTGTTAATTATTATTATTTATGTTACGGTATATCAAAACTAATATTGAGCAAAATGTAATTGAAATATTGTCGATGTGGCCCTCCAGCAGTGCTCGGGTTGCTCATGCGGCCCCCGGTAAAAATTAATTGCCCACCCCTGCTTTAGAGATTGATGTCGGTTTTTGATACAGTGCCGTCTGAGGGATCGAAGGTCACGGTCTTTCAATGTTGGTTTCCGGCCATGCCGCTTACGTGGAGTGATTTCTCTAGATTCTCTGAACCTTTTGATGATATTATGGACTGTAGATGTTGAAATCCCTAAATTTCTTGCAATTGCACTTTGAGAAACGTTGTTCTTAAACAGTTTGACTATTTGCTCACGCAGTTGTGGACAAAGGGGTGTACCTCGCCCCATCCTTTCTTGTAAAAGACTAAGCATTTTTTGGAAAGCTGTTTTATGATTGTAGCTGAGATAGGCTCCAGCGCCCCCCGCGACCCCAAAGGGAATAAGCGGTAGAAAATGGATGGATGGATGGATGTTTTTATACCCAATCATGGCACCCACCTGTTCCCAATCAGCCTGCACACCCATGGGATGTTCCAAATAAGTGTTTGATGAGCATTCCTCAACTTTATCAGTATTTATTGCCACCTTTCCCAACTTCTTTGTCACGTGTTGCTGGCATCAAATTCTAAAGTTAATGATTATTTGCAAAAAAAAAATATGTTTATCAGTTTGAACATCAAATATGTTGTGTTTGTAGCATATTCAACTGAATATGGGTTGAAAATGATTTGCAAATCATTGCATTCCGTTTATATTTACATCTAACACAATTTCCCAACTTATACCTACTCAGTGGCCTAGTGGTTAGAGTGTCCGCCCTGAGATCGGTAGGTTGTGAGTTCAAACCCCAGCCGAGTCATACCAAAGACTATAAAAAAATGGGACCCATTACCTCCCTGCTTGACACTCAGCATCAAGGGTTGGAATTGGGGGTTAAAGCACAAAAAATGATTCCCGGGCGCGGCACCGCTGCTGCTCACTGCTCCCCTCACCTCCCATGGGGTGATCAAGGGGATGGGTTAAATGCAGAGGACAAATTTCACCACACCAAGTGTGTGTGTGACAATCATTGGTACTTTAACTTTAACTTAACTCATATGGAAACGGGGTTTGTACATTTGTACCTCAACTTACGAGCACTTTGCATTCCACGACCCAACTCGAAACTCAGAACACTCGTATCGCAAATCCATTTAATCTGTGCTTGGCCCTCCCAAAACCCTACAAATGAACATTGTAACATGCCTTTTAAAAAGAAAAACTACTGATTACTAATAAATTGTCAAGACTTGGACTATGGCGTGGTTTGTTCTCCCGTGGTGCAAATGAACATTTGGGCCAGACATGGCGTGAAGGTGAAGACATTATTTATTTTACACTAACAAAGGAACAAAAAGCGCGCTCAAGGCGGAAGTACAAACTTGACTAACGAAACAAAAAGACTTGCACGTGGGCAAAAAACTATGGACATGAACAAAAGTCGCTAACTGTGGCATGAATAGAAAAAACTTACTTGACATGGCATGAAGTGCGCAGAGGTAAACAGAGTGAGAAGCAGAAAGTGAGGGGTATGATGTCGCCAGGGAGACTTCCTGGCAACAATGGGTTTAAATAATGGTGACATGATTAAAGACAGGTGCGTGAGTCGTGAGGGCAGGTGAAAACTAATGGGTTGCTATGGTGACAAACAAGAGTGCACAATGAGTCCAAACGTGGAACAGATGAAACTAATGGGTAACCATGGAAACAAGACAAGGGAGTGAAAAGCCAGAAACTAAAGAGTCCAATAACTAAACAAAACAAAACATGATTACACAGACATGACATAAATGTTGTTTGAGAAGCATTACATTAGCATGCACAGGTAGATTTATGAAAATAATGCAATAATATTGTTCATCATTTACCTTGGGGACCGCACCAATGTGGTTTTCTTTAGATCAGGGATGTCAAACTGCTTTTCATTGAGGGCCACATGGCAGTTGTGGCTGCCATCCAAGGGCCACTTGTAACAGCGAATAATGTATAAATTTGCCTCTGGATTCCATTATTGAATATATAAATTGTTTCAAGTAGACTGTCGATTTTACAGTAAAAACTTTATATTTACAAAATGTAACTGTAAAATATATTGGTTTTCAATTTTTTTTGCAACATTTTACTGTAAATATAAAAACAGTACCACTGTTTTGTTTTTTACTAAGCTGGCAGCTTAGTTGCCAGAATTTTACTGTTACTTGGTTTGTACAACATGATATTGTTCATGGAAAAACCGTACAAGTAATTTTTTTATTCTGGCAACTTAGCTTTCTATCGTAAAAACAAATGTACCGTCTTTCCATTTACAGTAATACACCGTTAAAAACAACAACCGTAGATTTTGCAGTCAAAAACTGCCAGCTCAGTCAACAGAATTTTAACGCAAAAAACAGTAGTAGGTTTTTTTTCAATTTACAATATGTGATATGCATAACCAAAGGTAATGCTTGACAATCCAGTTTGTGGAGTCAGTACTAAACAGAACAATCTGAATTGCCAAACACACCATATTCAGCTTCTTAGTAATCTTATGGATAAATGTTTGTGTGTGTGTGTGTGTGGCTGCAGCTTGTGTGACTGACGATACAGAAGGGCTAACTTTTAAAGGTCGGTTTTGTCTGATTATCAACAAGTAACTTAATTTTGCTGAATGAATACACGAATCTTGTATGTAAGGATTACCTAGAAAACACCGTTATTGTGTATCAACTTTTTTTCTGTTCTAAAATTTAACTCAAATTGTGCGGAATATATGCATTTAAACAGCGAATGTACGCATTTAAAGTTGAGTAAAATGTTTTTGCACATTCCCTGTATTATGTTTCGCTGGTTTTGCTATGATAATCACTACAGTTTGTTGATTTTATTTAAAATTCAACTGTCTTTCATTTTTTTCTTTTTTTTAAGCACCATTAAAACATGTTTTTCTTGTATATTACCAGGTGTTTATCATTTAAAAAAAGTTCTTAAAGGGGAACATTATCACCAGACCTATGTAAGCGTCAATATATACCTTGATGTTGCAGAAAAAAGACCTTTTTTTTTTTTAACCGATTTCCGAACTCTAAATGGGTGAATTTTGGAGAATTAAACGGCTTTCTATTATTCGCTCTCGTTGTGACGTCACATCGGGAAGCAATCCGCCATTTTCTCAAACACATTACAAACACCGGGTCAAATCATCTGTTATTTTCCGTTTTTTCGACTGTTTTCCGTACCTTGGAGACATCATGCCTCGTCGGTGTGTTGTCGGAGGGTGTAACAACACGAACAGGGACGGATTCAAGTTGCACCAGTGGCCCAAAGATGCGAAAGTGGCAAGAAATTGGACGTTTGTTCCACACACTTTACCGACGAAAGCTATGCTACGACAGAGATGGCAAGAATGTGTGGATATCCTGCGACACTCAAAGCAGATGCATTTCCAACTGGACTGGACAGATCAGCTTTCAGGAAAAGAGAGCGGATGAGGGTATGTCTACAGAATATATTAATTGATGAAAACTGGGCTGTCTGCACTAGGGATGTCCCGATCCAGGTTTTTGCACTTCCGATCCGATACCGATATTGTTTTTGCATTTCCGATCCGATACCGATACTGATACTGACCGATACTGGCCTATCCGAGCATGTATTCAAGTTTAAAGTTATTTAGCCTACTCAGTTGTCAGAATCATGTTGAAAAGGGTTTTAGTACTCTTGATAACAACTAGCCAGCTGAATTAGGGGAGTTTGAATAATACACAATGGTTGGTAACAAGAAACTGACCTGTTTGTTCAAGGATAAACACAAAATAGACACAATTATACATGACAAACAGAAATGGCATCATTGAAATTAGGGCTGGGCGATATGGCCTTTTTTTTTAATATTGCGATATTTTAAGGCCATGTCACGATACACCATATACAGTATAGGATATGTTTAGTCCATGTCACGATACACCATATATATGTGGATATTTTGCCTTAGCCTTGAATGAACACTTGATGCATTTAATCACAGCAGTATGATGATTCTATGTGTCTACATTAAAACATTCTTCTTCATACTGCATTAATATATGCTACTTTTAAACTTTCATGCAGAGAAGGAAATCACAACTAAAAAAATCACTAATTTTTTCATACGGTGTTGATCTGGAAATGTTTGCCTCGCAATTGCACAAGCGCGCACCTTAGAGGGAGCGTTGCTAGCACGGCTGCGCTAGCATCACAGCTAACGTTAGCCATGCTACCTCTCTGCTCGGGGAGGGCGTATACGTATGTGACGTATGACGTGACAGTATGTGACGTGTGTAAGAAGGTGCGCTCGCTGTCTGTGAGAGGGAGACAGGAAAGAGTGAGAAGAGTCTGTCGTGTAATGCCAGCAGCTAAAAGCAACTGCGTGAGAATCCACAGACCTGTGGATGTGTTGAAGGTGTGCTGGAAAATGCGGAACGGAAATAAGGGAGAACCAGAAAAGTGGAATGTATTATTTACATAGGTGTGTTGGAAAACACGGACCGGAGTGTTTTTTAAAAACTGGATCTGGATCGGCATTTTCCCATGCCTTGCCGATACGCATTTTTTGGCAAATATCGGCGGCTGATCCGATCCAAATATCGGATCGGGACATCCCTAGTCTGCACTCTCAAAGTGCATGTTGTTGCCAAATGTATTTCATATGCTGTAAACCTAGTTCATAGTTGTTAGTTTCCTTTAATGCCAAACAAACACATACCAATCGTTGGTTAGAAGGCGATCGCCGAATTCGTCCTCGCTTTCTCCCGTGTCGCTGGCTGTCGTGTCGTTTTCGTCGGTTTCGCTTGCATACGGTTCAAACCGATATGGCTCAATAGCTTCAGTTTCTTCTTCAATTTCGTTTTCGCTACCTGCCTCCACACTACAACCATCCGTTTCAATACATGCGTAATCTGTTGAATCGCTTAAGCCGCTGAAATCCGAGTCTGAATCTTATCTATCCGCCATGTTTGTTTGTATTGGCATCACTGTGTGACGTCACAGGAAAATGGACGGGTGTATATAACGATGGTTAAAATCAGGCACTTTGAAGCTTTTTTTAGGCATATGCGTGATGGGTAAAATTTTGAAAAAAACTTCGAAAAATAAAATAAGCCACTGGGAACTGATTTTTAATGGTTTTAACCCTTCTGAAATTGTGATAATGTTCCCCTTTAACAACATGACATTTTCTTACTAAAACACATCCTTATTGAGTTTGAGGTTTTTTTCAAATCATAAAATAAATCAAGGAAAACATATCTATCAATACAATGCAATACATTTTTCTGCACAGCACAACAGGCAATCACACTTGACAGTTAAACATATCCTAAAAGAAGTAGGAGGAAGCAGAGCTTATTTGTTTTCCCCCCCTGTCCTATGAAAGTGTCGGATATCCGGGACTGTTTTCGAACAGTTCTTCTTTGTTATACGTTGTGAACAGCATATGCTTAATGCCTCTTGAACTGATCAAAGTTTGTTCAGTAAGTTCTTTACTTAAGCATAGTTTAATTCCACATATGTACACATGTACAAATATGATAGTAAAAGTGATAGCAAAGAAGCAGTTAGTGAAGTAAATATTAATAACACAGAAATGACAATGAGCATTATTACACTACAAATGGAGCAATACAAATAACAATAGAAATAGCACTATTGATATAATGAATAATAACAATAATTACCTCTATTGTCAACAATACAATTGTTTCAAATGCAACTTGAATTTCAAAAGAAAGCAGATAAGTGGAGGGGAAGAAAGAGAATCAAATTGTATTAACCTTGTAGATTGTTATAGTACAAATAGGTTAAGTTGTGTCAGTGTGCCGTGTTTTACCCAGTTACCCCTAAGGGAACAATGTTAATTTATGTTTGATGAAGCATGTTTATATGCATGACTGTATGTATGCATATGTGCTTGTATACAGTCGTGGTCAAAAGTTTACGTACACTTGTAAAGGACATAATGTCATGACTGTCTTGAGTTTCCAATCATTTCTACAACTCTTATTTTTTTGTGATTGGAGCACATACCGTATTTTTCGGACTATAAGTCTAATTTTTTTTTAATAGTTTGGCCGGGGGTGCGACTTACACTCAGGAGCGACTTATGTGTGAAATTATTAACACATTACCGTAAAATATCAAATCATATTATTTAGCTCATTCACGTAAGAGACTAGACGTATAAGATTTCATGGGATTTAGCGATTAGGAGTGACAGATTGTTTGGTAAACGTATAGCATGTTCTATATGTTATAGTTATTTGAATGACTCTTACCATAATATGTTACGTTAACATACCAGGCACCTTCTCAGTTGGTTATTTATGCCTCATATAACGTACACTTATTCAGCCTGTTGTTCACTATTCTTTATTTATTTTAAATTGCCTTTTCAAATGTCTATTTTTGGTGTGCGACTTATACTCCAGTGCGATTTATGTTTTTTTCCTTCTTTATTATGCATTTTCGGCCGGTGCGACTTATACTCTGGTGCGACTTATACTCCGAAAAAATACGGTATGTGCTTTTTAATATATTTTATTCTTGTTATTGTGTTAGGCTACCTGAAAATGTACAACAATTCTTTGAACAAGTCAAGACTGTTATTTGCTTTGTACGTGGTTTTTTGAACATTTCAATATTTTAGAGTTAATGAGCAATGAATTTGTGTGTTCTATATAGCCAGCCTCATTATCAAAACCGCTCTCTTCTGCAGTTATATTAGTGAGCCGAGTACACTTTTATAATTTTTTTCCCAATATCTCTACACAGTAACTCGTATGTTAACACCGGAGAGCAATACCTATTACGGAGTGATTTTGATTCAAAATGTATTTTGCGTTTTTCAGTATTGAAATATTTATTGTCACTTTATGTCGTATGTATCAGTGACGTGCGGTGAGGTTGATGGCTGGTGAGGCACTGACTTCATCACAGTCAGATTTACAAACATATGAACCCTAAAGAGTATCTTATTCACCATTTGATTGGTAGCAGTTAACGGGTTATGTTTAAAAGCTCATACCAGCATTCTTCCCTGCTTGGCACTCAGCATCAAGGGTTGGAATTGGGGGTTAAATCACCAAAAATTATTCTCGGGCGCTTGACCCTAGGGGGTGATCAAGGGGATGGGTCAAATGCAGAGGACAAATTTCACCACACCTAGTGTGTGTGTGACAATCATTGGTACTTTAACTTAACTTTAACTTTACACATACAAACTGTATGTTTTTTTATCCGTCAGAGACACTTTAAAATAATCCCAAACCATAGACATGGTGTCGTTAGTCAGTCACCGAGCGAGCTGGCTTGTTAGCCAAGGCTACAGCACCGGCAACAACACACTCTTGTTGTTGTTATGCTCCGCTCGCGGCGGTTTGATGAGGTCATCAAGCGTCGCCAGTAAACCTCTCATGCTGCAGTCGTGCTGCAACTCCTGTGTTGTGTGTGGGAGAGGGGAGGGGCTGCTGACTGGAAGACGCGACTGCTCTTTACTTCTCCCTACGTCCGTGTACCGCTCCGTACAGCCGCGTTTTAAAAAGTCATTAATTTTACTTTTTTAAATCGATACCGATAAGGTCCCGGGGGTGGATGAGATCCGCCCGGAGTTCCTTAAGGCTCTGGATGTTGTGGGGGGCTGTCTTGGTTGACAAGACTCTGCAACATCGCGTGGACATCGGGGGCGGTACCTCTGGATTAGCAGACCGGGGTGGTGGTTCCTCTCTTTAAGAAGGGGAACCGGAGGGTGTGTTTCAACTATCGTGGGATCACACTCCTCAGCCTTCCCGGTAAGGTCTATTCAGGTGTACTGGAGAGGAGGCTACGCCGGATAGTCGAACCTCGGATTCAGGAGGAACAGTGTGGTTTTCGTCCTGGTCGTGGAACTGTGGACCAGCTCTATACTCTCGGCAGGGTCCTTGAGGGTGCATGGGAGTTTGCCCAACCAGTCTACATGTGCTTTGTGGACTTGGAGAAGGCATTCGACCGTGTACCCCGGGAAGTCCTGTGGGGAGTGCTCAGAGAGTATGGGGTAACGGACTGTCTTATTGTGGCGGTTCGCTCCCTGTATAATCAGTGTCAGAGCTTGGTCCGCATTGCTAGCAGTAAGTCGGACCCGTTTCCAGTGAGGGTTGGTCTCCGCCAGGGCTGCCCTTTGTCACCGATTCTGCTCATAACCTTTATGGACAGAATTTCTAGGCGCAGTCAGGGCGTTGAGGGTATCTGGTTTGGTGGCTGCAGGATTAGGTCTCTGCTTTTTGCAGATGATGTGGTCCTGATGGCTTCATCTGGCCAAGATCTTCAGCTCTCACTGAATCAGTTCGCAGCCGAGTGTGAAGCGACTGGAATGGGAATCAGCACCTCCAAGTCCGAGTCCATGGTTCTCGCCCGGAAAAGGGTGGAGTGCCATCTCCGGGTTGGGGAGGAGATCTTGCCCCAAGTGGAGGAGTTCAAGTACCTCGGAGTCTTGTTCACGAGTGAGGGAAGAGTGAATCGTGAGATTGACAGGCGGATCGGTGCGGTGTCTTCAGTAATGCAGACGCTGTATCGATCCGTTGTGGTGAAGAAGGAACTGAGCCGGAAGGCAAAGCTCTCGATTTACCGGTCGATCTACGTTCCCATCCTCACCTATGGTCATGAGCTTTGGGTCATGACCGAAAGGACAAGATCACGGGTACAAGCGGCCGAAATTAGTTTCCTCCGCCGGGTGGCCGGGCTCTCCCTTAGAGATAGGGTGAGAAGCTCTGTCATCCGGGGGGAGCTCAAAGTAAAGCCGCTGCTCCTCCACATCGAGAGGAGCCAGATGAGGTGGTTCGGGCATCTGGTCAGGATGCCACCCGAACGCCTCCCTAGGGAGGTGTTTTGGGCACGTCCGACCGGTAGGAGGCCACGGGGAAGACCCAGGACACGTTGGGAAGACGATATATCCCGGCTGGCCTGGGAACGCCTCGGGATCCCCCGGGAGGAGCTGGACGAAGTGGCTGGGGAGAGGGAAGTCTGGGCTTCCCTGCTTAGGCTGCTGCCCCCGCGACCCAACCTCGGATAAGCGGAAGAAGATGGATGGATGGATGGATACCGATAATTTCCGATATTACATTTTAAAGCATTTATCGGACATCTCTAATAATAATATGACTCCTTTAATGCGCCCTATAATCCAGTGCGCCTTATATATGAAAAAAGATCTAAAATAGATAATTAATCGGCAGCGCACTTTATAATCCAATGCACCCTATGGTGAAGAAAATACGGTAACTTAAATAAATTCGCAACCTCTAGTTGGAAAAACATCTAGTTGGAAAAACTAGGTCGGACATCACTTTGCCTGTTGCCATCAAGTGATCACGACATTCTCGTTGGTTTGTCCGTGTTGATGGGCTCATATTGCCCATCCGATCCGAAGCTGAAATATTACCACAACGGGACATTTGGCTTTATAATCACACTTGTGTTACTTTGCGGAACTTCTCACTGGCGAGCCGCAGTTCTGGATTGGCAAACATGTCTGTCACTTGCGGTGACATAATCACAATAATCAAAACCTTGATGTGGACTAATTGTGCAGCCCCAGTGTGTCATGTAATGTACTGTAATGTGCAAATGCAATGAATTGTTCAACCCTGGTTAGCATTAATAAAGTTAAAGTACCAATGATTGTCACACACACACACACACTAGGTGTGGTGAAATTATTCTCTACCTTTGACCCATCACCCTTGATCAACCCCTGGTGAGGGGAGCAGTGGCCGCGCCCGGGAATTATTTTTGGTGATTTAACCCCCAATTCCAACCCTTGATGCTGAGTGCCAAGCAGGGAGGTAATGGGTCCCATTTTTATAGTCTTTGGTATGACTCGGCCGGGGTTTGAACTCACAACCTACCGATCTCAGGGCGGACAATCTAACCACTGAGCCACTGGGTAACTGGCGGGAGGAGCAATTTCAACGATTCTTTGGATTAATACAATTCGGCCTGTTTTGTTTTTGCAGGTACCAGATCCACACTGGGCTCCAGCACTCCATTATCCGAGCCACCCAGCCCAACTGCCTGCCCCTGGACAACATCACGCTTCCCCAGAAGCTAAGGCAAGCGGGCTACTCCACCCACATGGTGGGCAAGTGGCACCTGGGCTTCTACAAACGAGGCTGCCTCCCCACCCAGCGAGGGTTCGATACCTTCTTTGGATCTCTGCTGGGAAGCGGCGACTATTACAGCCACTACAAGTGCGAAGGTCCCAGCATGTGCGGCTATGACTTGTACGAAGGCGAGGAGGCAGCTTGGGAACAAGACCGCGGCTTGTACTCGACGGTAATGTTCACCCAAAAAGCTATCGGTATCTTAGCAAAACATGACCGTCGCAAACCGCTGTTCCTCTACTTAGCCTACCAAGCGGTCCACTCACCCTTACAAGTCCCGGCTCAATACCTGGAACGCTACAAAGGTATCGTGAATCTGCACCGGCGCAAGTACGCTGCCATGGTATCCTGCCTGGACGAAGCAGTCCGCAACCTTACAATAGCGCTAAAGCGCTACCATTACTACGACAACACCGTTATCGTGTACTCCTCTGACAACGGGGGACAACCACTATCAGGTGGTAGCAACTGGCCCCTCAGGGGTAGCAAGGCCACACTCTGGGAGGGCGGCATTAGGGCAGTGGGATTTGTTCACAGTCCTCTTTTGCTGAAGAAGGGGACAAAATGTCGGTCTTTGGTGCACATCACAGACTGGTTCCCCACGTTGGTGACCTTGGGGGAAGGGACTTTGGATGAGGATCTAAGCCTAGACGGATATGATGTCTGGGAGGCTATCAGCGAAGGGCTACCATCTCCACGTCAGGACATACTTCACAATATAGATCCCATCTATATTAAGGCCAAGAATGGGTCGTGGAAAGTCGGGTACGGGCTGTGGAACACAGCTATCCAGGCGGCGCTCCGGGTTGGCCATTGGAAGCTGCTAACGGGCGTTCCTGGGTATAGCGACTGGGTACCCCCTCAGACCTTCTCCACCCAAAGACTAACTATCCGCTGGCATAACGAACGAGTCCGCTGGGACCGCGGCAAGTCCCTGTGGCTATTCAACATCACCTCGGACCCTTACGAACGAGTTGACCTCTCTGGACGCTATCCGCATGTTGTGAAAAAGATGCTCATGCGGTTGGCACAGTACAACAAGACCGCAGTCAAGGTTCGGTACCCAGCTAAAGACCTGCGATCGAACCCACAGTACAACGGCGGTGTGTGGGGACCATGGCACAAAGACGAGCCGTTAGAGGAGGATCACAACGATCTTTTCAGCAACCATCTCAGTGGCTGGGGAAAATGGCAGAATAGTAGAAAGATGCTAATGAAGGTGGAGGAGTAACTTGGTGGAGTTTGTCATGAAAGTTTCTCAGGGATTTGAATTTCGAAATTCTGTAAAATCCTCAAAAAGACATATGAACGCTGTCCGATGCAGAAAAACTAAATATAAACAAACTGATTCTGCAGCATTCGAAGTGAGAAAAGTGTAAGAGGGTTTCTGTTCCTGTCAGTGTGTAAAAAAATACAAACCCCGTTTCCATATGAGTTGGGAAATTGTGTTAGATGTAAAATATAAATGGAATACAATGATTTGCAAATCCTTTTCAACCTATATTCAATTGAATGCACTACAAAGACAACATATTTGATGTTCAAACTCATAAACTTTATTTTTTTTTTTTGCAAATAATAATTAACTTAGAATTTCATGGCTGCAACACGTGCCAAAGTAGTTGGGAAAGGGCATGTTCACCACTGTGTTACATGGCCTTTCCTTTTAACAACACTCAGTAAATGTCTGGGAACTGAGGAGACACATTTTTTAAGCTTCTCAGGTGGAATTATTTCCCATTCTTGCTTGATGTACAGCTTAAGTTGTTCAACAGTCCGGGGGTCTCCGTTGTGGTATTTTACGCTTCATAATGCGCACCACATTTTCAATGGGAGACAGGTCTGGACTACAGGCAGGCCAGTCTAGTACCCGCACTCTTTTACTATGAAGCCATGTTGATGTAACACGTGGCTTGGCATTGTCTTGCTGAAATAAGCAGGGGCGTCCATGGTAACGTTGCTTGGATGGCAACATAAGTTGCTCCAAAACCTGTATGTACCTTTCAGCATTAATGGCGCCTTCACAGATGTGTAAGTTACCCATGTCTTGGGCACTAATACACCCCCATACCATCACAGATGCTGGCTTTTCAACTTTGCGCCTATAACAATCCGGATGGTTCTTTTCCTTTTTGGTCCGGAGGACACGACGTCCACAGTTTCCAAAAACAATTTCAAATGTGGACTCGTCAGACCACAGAACACTTTTCCACTTTGTATCAGTCCATCTTAGATGAGCTCAGGCCCAGCGAAGCCGACAGCGTTTCTGGGTGTTGTTGATAAACGGTTTTCGCCTTGCATAGGAGAGTTTTAACTTGCACTTACAGATGTAGCGACTAACTGTAGTTACTGACAGTGGGTTTCTGAAGTGTTCCTGAGCCCATGTGGTGATATCCTTTACACACTGATGTCACTTGTTGATGCAGTACAGCCTGAGGGATCGAAGAGCACAGGCTTAGCTGCTTACGTGCAGTGATTTCTCCAGATTCTCTGAACCCTTTGATGATATTACGGACCGTAGATGGTGAAATCCCTAAATTCCTTGCAATAGCTGGTTGAGAAAGGTTTTTCTTAAACTGTTCAACAATTTGCTCACGCATTTGTTGACAAAGTGGTGACCCTCGCCCCATCCTTGTTTGTGAATGACTGAGCATTTCATGGAATCTACTTTTATACCCAATCATGGCACCCACCTGTTCCCAATTTGCCTGTTCACCTGTGGGATGTTCCAAATAAGTGTTTGATGAGCATTCCTCAACTTTATCAGTATTTATTGCCACCTTTCCCAACTTCTTTGTCACGTGTTGCTGGCATCAAATTCTAAAGTTAATGATTATTTGCAAAAAAAAAAAAAAGTTTATCAGTTTGAACATGAAATATGTTGTCTTTGTAGCATATTCAACTGAATATGGGTTGAAAATGATTTGTAAATCATTGTATTCCGTTTATATTTACATCTAACACAATTTCCCAACTCACATGGAAACGGGGTTTGTAGGTGGGGACTATTCCAGGACTTTTTCCCCTTTTAAAAGATATATAAAATCTGATCTGAATGGGATCTGAGCCGAGTATGTCGTTCTGGCTTGTGCAGCCCTTTGAGACACTTGTGATTAAGGGCTATACAAATACACTTTGATTGATTGATTGGAAATACACCAGATACCTCACACTGTCAAGTAGCTCAACTTTAGAATTTTAGTTAGTTTAAGTTCTCATCGTTCACTTAAGAGAGCCCATCAGATGACTCGATTCGTTAGTGATCTTGGAGCTACGTCAGAAGAGGCTCTTGGTGGAACTTGTGAACGCGGCTGAGTCGGTACAGGAATATTTCCCACAAGAACTCAAATAAATGCCATTATTTTAGTACAGAGTTATTTAATGAAACCTGTTTAACAACCATACTGTAACAACATTGTTATTGTAAAAGCGAACACTGAGTAACTGTTTTTCTAGCGTAGTATGTATCATGATCAATATTATAGTGACTCACTGGATGGGACAGTTGTCTGTTTGGTCAAGTTGGCCTGGGAAGTTCCCAGTCGACGTGGGTAAGCACACCATTTATTTCGGCAGAGCTTAGCTCCGAGTTCCACATTTACTGCATCAAAGTCACTCACTCTATAGACTTCCGTCTGCTCCGACGTTTCGCCCTCTTCTCGGTGCTCGCTTCTATAAGCAGTAGTTCATCCTCCGTATATTCGGCTTCAAAAATAGTCGTCTTCTCTGTCTGTTACCAAATCTTCCATGATTAGAACATCCGTTTTGTTTCTGGAAGTAGAACACGTTTGTTGACTGAAGTCGGACGTGTGTCTCTATGGAAGCCGAAAATACATATTGTTATGAAGGTGTCAGTCAGTAACTACATTATATATATATATATATATATATATATATATATATATATATATATATATATATATATATATATATATATATATATACACTTGCAGTGTGTATATTGTGCATATTACATATTCTTATGAAGGTGTCTGTTACTGCATTATATATATATATATATATATATATATATATATATATATATACACTTGCAGTGTGTATATTGTGCATATTACATATTCTTATGAAGGTGTCTGTTACTGCATTATATATATATATATATATATATATATATATATATATATATATACACACTTGCAGTGTGTAAATTGTACATATTGCATATTCTTATGAAGGTGTCTGTTACGACATTATATATATATATATACTTGCAGTGTGTATATTGTACATATTACATATTGTTATGAAGGTGTCTGTTACTACATTATACATTATATGTATATACTTGCAGTGTGTATATTGTACATATTACATACTGTTATGAAGGTGTCTGTTACTACATTATATATATATATATATATATATATATATATATATATATATATATATATATATATATATATATACACACACTTGCAGTGTGTAAATTGTACATATTGCATATTCTTATGAAGGTGTCTGTTACGACATTATATATATATATATACTTGCAGTGTGTATATTTTACATATTACATATTGTTATGAAGGTGTCTGTTACTACATTATATATATATACTTGCAGTGTGTATATTGTACATATTACATACTGTTATGAAGGTGTCTGTTACTACATTATATATATATACTTGCAGTGTGTATATTGTACATATTACATATTGTTATGAAGGTGTCTGTTACTACATTATATATATATACTTGCAGTGTGTATATTGTACATATTACATACTGTTATGAAGGTGTCTGTTACTACATTATATATATATATATATATATATATATATATATATATATACTTGCAGTGTGTATATTGTACATATTACATATTGTTATGAAGGAGTTTGTTACTACATTATATATATACTTGCAGTATGTATATTGTTATATATTACATATTGTTATTAAGGTGTCTGGTACTACATTATATATATACTTGCCTTGTGTATATTGTACATTTTTCATATTGTTATGAAGGTGTCTGTTACTACATTATATATATATATATATATATATATATATATATATATATATATATATATATATATATATATATATATATATATATATATATATAATACTATATATATACTATTCTGCCTAAAAATGGTAAATGAGTTATACTTGTATAGCGATTTTCCACCTTCAAGGCACTCAAAGCGCTTTGACACTATTTCCACATTCACCCATTCACACACACACCTTCACACACACATTCACACACTGATGGCGGGAGCTGCCGTGCAAGGCCCTAACCACGACCCATCAGGAGCAAGGGTGAAGTGTCTTGCTCAAGGACACAATGAATGTGACTAGGTTGCTAGAAGCTGGGGATTGAACCAGGAACCCTCAGGTTGCTGGCACGGCCACGCTCCCAACCGCAGCACGCGCATAAAAAACCCCATCCAATTACCTCCATTAAGGTTGTATATACACACTGTAAGTATATATGTAATGTAGTAACAGTCACATTCATAATAACATGTAATATTTACAGCGGTGCAAAAATTTCAAAAACGCATCACAATGTTCGTATTTTTCCTTCAACATCACTGATTATTATCAACACATAATACAACATCACTTATTGTACAAGGTCTGCTGTCATTAGGATGCTGACTGATAGAATCTTGTCATATTCCCGTTTAGATGAAGAGTGACTCATAATCCTTGCAAAGAAAAGGAGGGCGGAGCCAAGCGCCTTTTCGCGTCGTTCTCGCCATTCCCAGGTCTAAATTGGCTGTCAAAGTGTACCAACTTGTTGGATTATATCCTCAACCTTCTACTATCCAGGTGAGAGGCATGATTTATGATCTATTCTAGAATAAACTTTCACGAGCTGAGGCGAGAAAGCATCTCACCAGCTGATGATGTCACTATAACAGTTAGCCAAGAAAAATTGTTTGTCTGCATTAGCGCTGAGAATAACAATAGCACTAATACATAATTTAATATTGAGGTCACGAAATGTAAATGGAGTATTTCTGGCGCTTTTTGGATGGCAATTTATTAGGTTTTATTGGCGGAATAGAGGATCTCTCATTGGCCATGCCTTAAAAAAAATACATCCGTCGTCTTGTCTCTCATAGTTATTGTGAACGATTGGCAAAATAAAATTTAAGCCTCCTTCCGCTTGTTTCAGAGATATTCTCCAGTATTAGTAAATCACTCGCAACACGCCCACTAATGGTATGCTCAATTTTTTGGTTGTACACACCATCTACATGTCTTGGTTGATCAAAGGCCTACTGAAATGCGATTTTCCTATTTAAACAGGGATAGCAGGTCCATTCTATGTGTCATACTTGATCATTTCGCGATATTGCCATATTTTTGCTGAAAGGATTTAGTAGAGAACATCGACGATAAAGTTTGCAACTTTTTTTCGCTGATAAAAAAGCCTTGCCTGTACCGGAAGTAGCAGACGAGTAGCGTGACGTCACAGGTTGTGGAACTCCTCACATCTGCACATTGTTTACAATCATGGCCACCAGCAGCGAGAGCGATTCGGACCGAGAAAGCGACGATTTCCCCATTAATTTGAGCGAGGATGAAAGATTTGTGGATGAGGAAAGTGAGAGTGAAGGACTAGAGGGCAGTGGGAGCGATTCAGATAGGGAAGATGCTGTGAGAGGCGGGTGGGACCTGATATTCAGCTGGGAATGACTAAAACAGCAAATAAACACAAGACATATATATACTCTATTAGCCACAACACAACCAGGCTTATATTTAATATGCCACAAATTAATCCCGCATAACAAACACCTCCCCCCTCCCGTCCATATAACCCGCCAATACAACTCAAACACCTGCACAACACACTCAATCCCACAGCCCAAAGTACCGTTCACCTCACCAAAGTTCATACAGCACATATATTTCCCCAATGTCCCCAAAGTTACGTACGTGACATGCACATAGCAACACGCACGTACGGGCAAGCGATCAAATGTTTGTAAGCCGCAGCTGCATGCGTACTCACGGTACCGCGTCTGCGCATCCAACTCAAAGTCCTCCTGGTAAGAGTCTCTGTTGTCCCAGTTCTCCACAGGCCAATGGTAAAGCTTGACTGTCATATTCCGGGAATGTAAACAATGAAACACCGGCTGTGTTTGTATGGCTGCAGTCGGCCGCAATACAACGCTTCCCACCTACAGCTTTCTTCTTTGCTGTATCCATTGTTCATTGAACAAATTGCAAAAGATTCACCAACACAGATGTCCAGAATACTGTGGAATTTTGCGATGAAAACAGACGACTTAATAGCTGGCCACCATGCTGTCCAAAAATGTCCTCTACAATCCGTGACGTCACGCGCAGACGTCATCATACCGAGACGTTTTCAGCACGATATTTCGTGCGAAATTTAAAATGACACTTTAGTAGGCTAACCCGGCCGTATTGGCATGTGTTGCAATGTTAAGATTTTATCATTGATATATAAACTATCAGACTGCGTGGTCGGTAGTAGTGGGTTTCAGTAGGCCTTTAAGCTCTCTGTATTTTAAGACAAATTTGATTAACTGATACATTTGGGCTATTCCTTGTAGCAGTCAGTGTGTAACTCTTAAAAAAAACCCTCTTAAGGCCCAAGCTGTTTGTTTACATGCTTTTTTTTTATTTCTCTTTGCTACTTGGGCTTATTGGACCCTAATTAGAATAAAAACTAAGAATCATCTTTTGATATGATGTACTTAGTCCATAAGTACACAAATGTGTACTTCATGTTTAGTGACATGCTAATTCTTATTTTTTGTCCAAATTCCATTGTATGTTATACTCTTCTGACACCACCAGATGGCAGTATAAGTGTCCACATAAGCGGCCATAAGACCCCAATTCAGTATTGTACACAATTTTGGAAATACAAGCTAAAAGGTGCTGTCCACACATGTGGCCACTAAGCCTTTAGAGGTTTTAATGGAGACCTATGATGATTTTAATTACATTTAAAACACTTGGTCTAGATCAGGGGTCGGCAACCCAAAATGTTGAAAGAGCCATATTGGACCACAAATACAAAAAAGTAATCGGTTTGGAGCTGCAAAAAATGTAAATACTTATATAAGTGTTATAATGATGGCATCTCATGATGTACGTGGCTAATTAGCTATATTAGCCTACTATCAAAATGACTATGTGTCGCAGGCTGACGCAAATCTTCATTGACAGAAATGTTGAAATGTAATATTTATTCTACAACATTGGAAAACATTAGTTAAACTTCTCAGAGGATGAGTTAACTCCTGGAAATGACTGTCTTAGAATGGCCAAAGGTATAGATGTACGTGTCCAAGTTAAAGGAAACGTCAGGCCGTCTTCTTCGAATGGATTTATTACAATCTTTGCCAGCTGGGTAACGTTTGCTGTGGTCTGGAACAACATGGCGTACAAACAACTATCAGGAATGTAGCCAATATTACATACGGATAATGTGTCATGAAACATGGAAAAATAAACTTAATACACAGAGGACATAAGTAAAGGATATTAAATTAGCTCAAATATACCTACAAACGAGGCATAATGATGCAATATGTACATACAGCTAGCCTAAATAGCATGTTAGCATGAACTAGCTTGCAGTCATGCAGTGACCAAATATGCCTGAGTCGCACTCCATAACAAGTCAATAACATCCACAAAGCTCACCTTTGTGCATTCACGCACAGTATGAAACGTTTGGTGAACAAAATGAGGCAATGAAGGAGTGGGAAAATACACGTCTTTCTGTGGCAGCGTCGGTGAAAGTTATGCATGTACACAAACTGTTGAGTCACAGTCCACACGACGGGTGAGTTCAAGGGCCGCTGGAATTAGTAGGACAAAAACGGCGCTCGCCAAATACTCTCATCGGTGAAGCACAAACCTACAAACCCCGTTTCCATATGAGTTGGGAAATTGTGTTAGATGTAAATATAAACGGAATACAATGATTTGCAAATCCTTTTCAACCCATATTCAGTTGAATGCACTACAAAGACAACATATTTGATGTTCAAACTCATAAACTTTTATTTTTTTTTTGCAAATAATAATTAACTTAGAATTTCATGGCTGCAACACGTGCCAAAGTAGTTGGGAAAGGGCATGTTCACCACTGTGTTACATGGCTTTTCCTTTTAACAACACTCAGTAAACATTTGGGAACTGAGGAGACACATTTTTGAAGCTTCTCAGGTGGAATTCTTTCCCATTCTTGCTTGATGTACAGCTTAAGTTGTTCAACAGTCCGGGGGTCTCCGTTGTGGTATTTTAGGCTTCATAATGCGCCACACATTTTCAATGGGAGACAGGTCTGGACTACAGGCAGGCCAGTCTAGTACCCGCACTCTTTTACTATGAAGCCACGTTGATGTAACACGTGGCTTGGCATTTTCTTGCTGAAATAAGCAGGGGCGTCCATGGTAACGTTGCTTGGATGGCAACATATGTTGCTCCAAAACCTGTCTGTACCTTTCAGCATTAATGGTGCCTTCACAGATGTGTAAGTTACCCATGTCTTGGGCACTAATACACTACCATACCATCACAGATGCTGGCTTTTCAACTTTGTGCCTATAACAATCTGGATGGTTCGTTTCCTCTTTGGTCCGGAGGACACGACGTCCACAGTTTGCAAAAACAATTTGAAATGTGGACTCGTCAGACCACAGAACACTTTTCCACTTTGTATCAGTCCATCTTAGATGAGCTCAGGCCCAGCGAAGCCGACGGCGTTTCTGGGTGTTGTTGATAAACTGTTTTCGCCTTGCATAGGAGAGTTTTAACTTGCACTTACAGATGTAGTGACCAACTGTAGTTACTGACAGTGGGTTTCTGAAGTGTTCCTGAGCCCATGTGGTGATATCCTTTACACACTGATGTCGCTTGTTGATGCAGTACAGCCTGAGGGATCGAAGGTCACGGGCTTAGCTGCTTACGTGCAGTGATTTCTCCAGATTTATCTGAACCCTTTGATGATATTACGGACCGTAGATGGTGAAATCCCTCAATTCCTTGCAATAGCTGGTTGGGAAAGGTTTTTTTAAACTGTTCAACAATTTGCTCACGCATTTGTTGACAAAGTGGTGACCCTCGCCCCATCCTTGTTTGTGAATGACTGAGCATTTCATGGAATCTACTTTTATACCCAATCATGGCACCCACCTGTTCCCAATTTGCCTGTTCACCTGTGGGATGTTCCAAATAAGTGTTTGATGAGCATTCCTCAACTTTATCAGTATTTATTGCCACCTTTCCCAACTTCTTTGTCACGTGTCGCTGTCATCAAATTCTAAAGTTAATGATTATTTGAAAAAAAAAAAAAAAGTTTATCAGTTTGAACATCAAATGTGTTGTCTTTGTAGCATATTCAACTGAATATTATATTTACATCTAACACAATTTCCCAACTTATATGGAAACGGGGTTTGTATTAAGAAGAGGGGCTTTCTAACAATTAGGAAGGTTTGTGTCGTGTTTGTCCTCCTACAGAAACCATATTACAACAAAAAAAAATTTTTTCACCCCGTTTTTTTAATTTTAATTTCCATACATTTTTGAAAAAGCTCTATGGAGCCACCAGGGCGGCGTTAAAGAGCCGCATGTGGCTCTAGAGCCGTGGGTTGCTGACCCCCCGGCCCTAGATATTATGTTACAGACATGCAGTGGTGTAAATGTTGCGCCGCAGTCACTTTTCTGACTGACCTCCTGCCAATGTCTGCACAATGTCGGTTCCTGGAGGCGCTCCAAGAGTGCAAATGAAACCACACCCCACCCTTGTTATCTTTTGAAAGCATACACCGTTTAATTATATGCATTTTTTTCCATACACAGTCGAAAATAAACTTCATAAATATTATAAAGATTGACCTGGTCACAACACTCCGATGGATACAAAGCTGCATAAAAAAGTTGCTTCGTAAACATGCGGTTATAAAACATTACAATATTTGTGTATTTTGAGGGTAAAAGTTTGAGTTTTTTGTGCACAGATTCGGGTTTTATTTCGTGTTTGTAAAAATGATATTTTTACGAACTTATTTTGGTGTGAACTTGCTCATTTTGTTGTGTTTGAGAAAGATATCGCTGCATATTTGATGGTGGTCATTTTTTTGTTTTGTTCGAGGAACACAACTCACAGTTTTAATGGGACTGTGTTTAAACTTTGTGTGCAAGAAAATAGTATATGTCTGTTTTCTCGTTCAACAATTTTTTTTTTTTTGCACAGTTCACATTTTTGGGGTATTTTCGTGCGTTTGTAACGATACTTTCAATGTCGGACATGAACCCAAAGTTTGGTGATGTTTTTTTTTGTGAAGGGGGACAGTTTTATCCAAAGACAATGACGATAAAAATACTACTGTGATATCAGCAACCTCATGGATTTTCTTGCAGGTTTTAGAGTATTTTTTTTCTATGGATGTTTATTGTTGAGAATTGTACGACATGACCATAAATGGTGATGGAAATGAAGACATCACTGGATTATGCATGCATTAATGTGATTTTGTCAGACAACATGTGAAATAAAGGATGTGTGTCTTTATTGGTGGGTTTTCATTTTAGACTTAGACTTAGACAAACTTTAATGATCCACAAGGGAAATTGTTAAATGATGGAAAGTGTAAGGATGGAAAGGACAATGCAGGTATAAATAGACTAAATATAGAGATATAAAATATAACATATATATGTAATATTTACATAATATATGTACATTATATTATATATACTGATATATTATATTATGTCTATATCATATATACAATATATAACAATTACCATCTACAAACCCTGTTTCCATATGAGTTGGGAAATTGTGTTATATGTAAATATAAACGGAATACAATGATTTGCAAATCACTTTCAACCCATATTCAGTTGAATATGCTACAAAGACAACATATTTGATGTTCAAATTGATAATAATCATTAACTTTAGAATTTGATGCCAGCAATACGTGACAAATAAGTTGGGAAAGGTGGCAATAAATACTGATAAAGTTGAGGAATGCTCAAACACTTATTTGGAACATCCCACAGGTGAACAGGCAAATTGGGAACAGGTGGGTGCCATGATTGGGTATAAAAGTAGATTCCATGAAATGCTCAGTCATTCACAAACAAGGATGGGGCGAGGGTCACCACTTTGTCAACAAATGTGTGAGCAAATTGTTGAACAGTTAAAGAAAAACCTTTCTCAACCAGCTATTGCAAGGAATTTAGGGATTTCACCATCTACGGGCCGTAATATCATCAAAGGGTTCAGATAAATCTGGAGAAATCACTGCACGTAAGCAGCTGAACCCGTGACCTTCGATCCCTCAGGCTGTACTGCATCAACAAGCGACATCAGTGTGTAAAGGATATCACCACATGGGCTCAGGAACACTTCAGAAACCCACTGTCAGTAACTACAGTTGGTCGCTACATCTGTAAGTGCAAGTTAAAACTCTCCTATGCAAGGCGAAAACTGTTTATCAACAACACCCAGAAACGTCGTGGGCTTCGCCGGGCCTGAGCTCATCCAAGATGGACTGATACAAAGTGGAAAAGTGTTCTGTGGTCTGACGAGTCCACATTTCAAATTGTTTTTGGAAACTGTGGACGTCGTGTCTTCCGGACCAAAGAGGAAAAGAACCATCCGGATTGTTATAGGCGCAAAGTTGAAAAGCCAGCATGTGTGATGGTATGGGGGTGTATTAGTGCCCAAGACATGGGTAACTTACACATCTGTGAAGGCGCCATTAATGCTGAAAGGTACATACAGGTTTTGGCGCAACATATGTTGCCATCCAAGCAACGTTACCATGGACGCCCCTGCTTATTTCAGCAAGACAATGCCAAGCCACGTGTTACATCAACGTGGCTTCATAATAAAAGAGTGCGGGTACTAGACTAGCCTGCCTGTAGTCCAGACCTGTCACCCATTGAAAATGTGTGGCGCATTATGAAGCCTAAAATACCACAACGGAGACCCCCGGACTGTTGAACAACTTAAGCTGTACATCAAGCAAGAATGGGAAAAAATTCCACCTGAGAAGCTTAAAAAATGTGTCTCCTCAGTTCCCAAACGTTTACTGAGTGTTGTTAAAAGGAAAGGCCATGTAACACAGTGGTGAACATGCCCTTTCCCAACTACTTTGGCACGTGTTGCAGCCATGAAATTCTAAGTTAATTATTTTTTGCAAAAAAAAAAAAAAAAAAAGTTTATGAGTTATATGTTGTCTTTGTAGCATATTCAACTGAATATGGGTTGAAAAGGATTTGCAAATCATTGTATTCCGTTTATATTTACATCTAACACAATTTCCCAACTCATATGGAAACGGGGTTTGTACAATATTACAGTATATGTGACAGCTGCAGCATAAAATAGAGAGTAAATCAAGCAGAAAATAGACATTAAAAACAAAGAGAAGTAGCTATTTTTATTGTCACGTTACGATACTAACTTGTCCTTGTTTGGATCTCCATGAGGTTTAAGAGTTTGTCATCAGAGTTTGTGGTTAACGTTGGGTGGGTCCAACAATAAGCCCAGAAAGAGCAAGCGGGCCTGGATTCTTACAGAACCCACGGGAATGCAAGGGGACCCGCAGAGGACCCCAAAGGCACTACTCTATATAGTAACTATTTCCTGAAACAAAGCACAGGAGAGGCATCTTGCAGGAAACATCTTTCCCACTTTTTCTTGCAGTATTCTGACTTGTTCAACTTCATTTCTGTAAAATAATGTACTATTTCTTGTAAAATGGTCACTTGATTTTTGTTAGTTTACTTTTTTTTTTTATAGTATTACGACTTTATTAATTAAAAATTAGGTTTTTACTCATAATTGTCAGGTTCAAACACCGAACTATCTATTAAACAAGACAAGAAGCAAGGAATCAGGCAGAGACAGTGTTAGAATAATTGTTTCTAAGTTATCACAAAAGCTTTGTATTACATTGAGTTCCTGGCAAGAAGACAAAAGCTGTCTTTGAAACCTACCAAGAGTAAGGCTCGTTAAAACTCCACTGTGTCGGGGGGAAGCAAGATGAAGGTGTTCCTGTGTCTTTCATGTATTAGAATCAAACAGAAAGATATTCTCTTTCCCAAGGACTGTGAAAGCGAGGAGGAGGCAGGACCGGAGTCCCCTCCAGGCGACCCCTTTTTCAACTGTTTTACGGACCTCTTTTTGAACTCGTTTACGACCTTTTCTTTTGAACTGTTCTGTAACCAAAGGCAGCGCTGTTTACGACCCACTTCCCTCTGGAAGCAGCTGTGGTCATGTGGTCGGAGAAAGTCAAATAAAGGAGGAGGAGTACAATCTTTCGCCAGAGCGTGCTGGAGATTGTACAGGAGTACAGTGTCCCGGCGTCTCTCCTCAATTGAGTCCAAATTGAATTCTGTCTCTGTTTAATTATTTGCCTCTTGTCTTGTTTAATAGATGTCATCAATGTTTGAACCTGACAGACAGATTTCAATTTAGCTCATGAGGAGAAACGTTTGAGGCTGCACCCTCAGTTACAGTCTCCCACCACGCTCTAAGGTACAACCCCCGTGCTCCTCTATTTATTCAGGAGTTCCCTAGTTAACATCACTGAGGCTGCCTCTAAAGGGAGTGGTCACACATATCATGCAAAGCAGCTCCAGTACGCACAATACGTGACGGAATGTGCTGGGGGCCTTGTGATTGCCTTGTCTCTGCTTTGTCTGCGTGCTGTCGCCTTATCTTCGTTGAGGTCCTGGTACGTCCTTGGCTGTTTGCGGGCTAAAACAAAGAAAAATCTGCGGCGAGGCCACCCCTCATATGCCGTGGAAGATAAGTTTGGTGCCATTGCATGAAGCAGAAAAGAGCACAATAGATAATAACTATAGCAATGGACTTTAAGCATAAGAGTTGTGTGATAACTTATATATAATTATTCTAACAATAATGTTATGGTTTTTTGGTGATTTGGTGATTTTTTTTTGTAATATTCCAATACAACTTTTTTCCTTCAAAAATATTCTTTATTTATTCTATATTCAAATTTTTTTTAAAGTGGTGTTTTTCTCATATCATGACAATGAAACTGTTTTAGTTTTTTTAATGCAAATAATGTTTTTTTTCCACTTATTCCAGTCGAGATAATTTTGTTGTTGGAAAATGTTTGAATATTTTAATATATATATACAGTACAGGCCAAAAGTTTGGACACACCTTTTCATTCAATTGGTTTTCTTTATTTTCATGACTATTTACATTGTAGATTGTCACTGAAGGCATCAAAACTGGATTTATGCACTTAATAAAATAACTGAAAACATGTTTTATATTGTAGTTTCTTCAAAATAGCCACCCTTTGCTTCAAGAGGTAGTCACCTGAAATGGTTTTCACCTCACAGGTGTGCTTGAAACTCATCGAGAGAATGCCAAGAGTGTGCGAAGCAGTAATCAGAGCAAAGGGTGGCTATTTTGAAGAAACTAGAATACAAAACATGTTTTCAGTTATTTCACCTTTTTTTTTGTTAAGTACATAACTCCACATGTGTTCATTCATAATTTTGATGCCTTCAGTGACAATCTACAATGTAAATAGTCATGAAAATAAAGAAAACACATTGAATGAGGAGAAGATGTGTCTTGTATGTATGTCTCCTAATATTTTAATTATTACTGCTTCGTTTAAGTAAAATATGTTTTCTCCCAATGACTTAAAACAATTGTACAACTTTATTTTTTGTGAAAATGAAAAATAGGTTTTTTTTTTGTTTTTTTTGCAAGCCCTGTTTCCATATGAGTAAGATGTAAATATAAACGGAATACAATGATTTGCAAATCATTTTCAACCCATATTCAGTTGAATATGCTACAAAGACAACATATTTGATGTTCAAACTGATAAACATTTTTTTTTTTTGCAAATAATAATTAACTTTAGATTTTGATGCCAGCAACACAAGACAAAGAAGTTGGGAAAGGTGGCAATATATACTGATAAAGTTGAGGAATGCTCATCAAACACTTATTTGGAACATCCCACAGGTGAACAGGCAAATTGGGAACAGGTGGGTGCCATGATTGGGTATAAAAGTAGATTCCATGAAATGCTCAGTCATTCACAAACAAGGATGGGGCGAGGGTCACCACTTTGTCAACAAATGCGTGAGCAAATTGTTGAACAGTTTAAGAAAAACCTTTCTCAACCAGCTATTGCAAGGAATTTAGGGATTTCACCATCTACGGTCCGTAATATCATCAAAGAGTTCAGAGAATCTGGAGAAATCACTGCACGTAAGCAGCTAAGCCCGTGACCTTCGATCCCTCAGGCTATACTGCATCAACAAGCGACATCAGTGTGTAAAGGATATCACTAAATGGGCTCAGGAACACTTCAGAAACCCTTTGTCAGTAACTACAGTTGGTCGCTACATCTGTAAGTGCAAGTTAAAACTTTCCTATGCAAGGCGAAAACCGTTTATCAACAACACCCAGAAACGGCATTGGCTTCGCTGGGCCTGAGCTCATCTAAGATGGACTGATACAAAGTGGAAAAGTGTTCTGTGGTCTGACGAGTCCACAATTCAAATTGTTTTTGGAAACTGTGGATGTCGTGTCCTCCGAACCAAAGAGGAAAAGAACCATCCGGATTGTTATAGGCGCAAAGTTGAAAAGCCAGCATCTGTGATGGTATGGGGGTGTATTAGTGCCCAAGACATGGGTAACTTACACATCTGTGAAGGCGCCATTAATGCTGAAAGGTATATACAGGTTTTGGAGCAACATATGTTGCCATCCAAGCAACGTTACCATGGACGCCCCTGCTTATTTCAGCAAGACAATGCCAAGCCACATCAACGTGGCTTCATAGTAAAAGAGTGCGGGTACTAGACTGGCCTGCCTGTAGTCCAGACCTGTCTCCCATTGAAAGTGTGTGGCGCATTATGAAGCCTAAAATACCACAACGGAGACCCCCGGACTGTTGAACAACTTAAGCTGTACATCAAGCAAGAATGGGAAAGAATTCCACCTGACAAGCTTAAAAAATGTGTCTCCTCAGTTCCCAAACGTTTACTGAGTGTTGTTAAAAGGAAAGGCCATGTAACACAGTGGTGAACATGCCCTTTCCCAACTACTTTGGCACGTGTTGCAGCTATGAAATTCTAAGTTAATTATTATTTGCAAAAAAAAATAAAGTTTATGAGTTTGAACATCAAATATGTTGTCTTTGTAGTGCATTCAACTGAATATGGGTTGAAAAGGATTTGCAAATCATTGTATTCCGTTTATATTTACATCTAACACAATTTCCCAACTCATATGGAAACGGGGTTTGTACATTGTGCTTACCGACCTCGAAGCAATTGTATTTGGTATATGGTGAAATGATAAGTGTGACCAGTAGGCATTGAAATAAGAAGGTGTGTCCAAACTTTTGGCCTGTACTGTATACTGAATGTCTCCTAATATTTTAATTAGTACAGCTTAGTTAAAGCAAAATATATTTTCCCCCACTGACTTACAACAATTTTACAGCTTTATTTTTTGTGAAAATTTTAATATTTTATTTTATTTTTTTACGTACTATTAGACTTTATTGTCAAATATTACAAATGTACTTCTGAAAATTGACATGTTTTTTTCCCTCATAATTTTTTCATAAAATGAAGAATTTTCTGTCATGCATATTACCATATTTTTCGGACTATAAGGCGCACTTAAATCCCTTTCATTTTCTCAAAACTAATTTGAGGAAAATTTTTGGTTGTGCTTACCGACCTCGAAGCAATTGTATTTGGTATATGGTGAAATGATAAGTGTGACCAGTAGGCATTGAAATGAGAAGGTGTGTCCAAACTTTTGGCCCGTTCTGTGCGTCACGCAAACATTCTGGACTGACTGACATGCTAAAAGTATCATCGCTTCCCTATAATCATTCCTGGGGGATTCCTGGGAAGACCATCTGGAATTTGACAGGTGTGTTGCAGCAGCGAAAATGTGTTTTGTTCCAGGAAAATAAGACTGATGTGGAGGGAAGAGAGGCGGAACAGCTGAGAGGTTTAGTCTTACACCGTGAGGAATTCCCTTCCATACTCCCATTTCCTGCCCGACCTTTGCACTGGAAGCATGGAAGCATTTCTGACTTGGGCGTAACCTCGACTTAAAGGGAGATAGCGTTTTTTTTGGCCCGTGTTGAGAAAAACTACTGATCCAAACATCCAAAATGTTGCTTGCAATCCAACTAAAAGTGTGTGACTTCATCAACCTTGCAAAAATACTATTTTTGGCGTATGTGCTCTTATTTTGGCTCCACTTCATCGTCCTTGTTTGTGCAACTTCACTTCCCCTTCCCGGTAAGGTCTATTCAGGTGTACTGGAGAGGAGGCTACGCCGGATAGTCGAACTTCGGATTCAGGTGGAACAGTGCGGTTTTCGTCCTGGTCGTGGAACTGTGGACCAGCTCTATACTCTCGGCAGGGTCCTTGAGGGTGCAACCAGTCTACATGTGCTTTGTGGACTTGGAGAAGGCATTCGACCGTGTCCCCCGGGAAGTCCTGTGGGGAGTGCTCAGAGAGTATGGGATATCGGACCGTCTGATTGTGGCGGTCCGCTCCCTGTATGATCAGTGTCAGAGCTTGGTCCGCATTGCCGGCAGTAAGTCGGACACGTTTCCAGTGAGGGTTGGACTCCGCCAAGGCTGCCCTTTGTCACCGATTCTGTTCATAACTTTTATGGACAGAATTTCTAGGCGCAGTCAAGGCGTTGAGGGGATCCGGTTTGGTGGCTGCAGGATTAGGTCTCTGCTTTTTGCAGATGATGTGGTCCTGATGGCTTCATCCGGCCATGATCTTCAGCTCTCACTGGATCGGTTCGCAGCCAAGTGTGAAGCGACTGGGATGAGAATCAGCAGCTCCAAGTCCGAGTCCATGGTTCTCGCCCGGAAAAGGGTGGAGTGCCATCTCCGGGTTGGGGAGGAGACCCTGCCCCAAGTGGAGGAGTTCAAGTACCTCGGAGTCTTGTTCACAAGTGAGGGAAGAGTGGATCGTGAGATCGACAGGCGGATCGGTGCTGCGTCTTCAGTAATGCGGACGCTGTATCAATCCGTTGCGGTGAAGAAGGAGCTGAGCCGGAAGGCAAAGCTCTCAATTTACTGGTCCCATCCTCACCTATGGTCATGAGCTTTGGGTTATGACCGAAAGGACAAGATCACGGGTACAAGCGAAATGAGTTCCTCCGCCGGGTGGCGGATCTCTCCCTTAGAGATAGGGTGAGAAGCTCTGCCATCCGGGAGGAGCTCAAAGTAAAGCCGCTGCTCCTCCACATCGAGAGGAACCAGATGAGGTGGTTCGGGCATCTGGTCAGGATGCCACCCGAACGCCTCCCTAGGGAGGTGTTTAGGGCACGTCCAACCGGTAGGAGGCCACGGGGAAGACCCAGGACACGTTGGGAAGACTATGTCTCCCGGCTGGCCTGGGAATGCCTCGGGATCCCTCGGGAAGAGCTGGACGAAGTGGCTGGGGAGAGGGAAGTCTGGGCTTCCCTGCTTACGCTGCTGCCCCCGCGACCTGACCTCGGATAAGCGGAAGAAGATGGATGGATGGCACTTCCCGTTCTGTTTTCTCCCAGCACGCCTGTTTTTCGTTCATCTGTTGCCCCTCACCTGTGCCGTGTTATTTATTTATGTCAGTGTGGCTGTGTTCACTCGCCCGTGGTCTTCAGTTGGGTCTACAATCGAAGCCTTCTGTTCCCTAACAACGGCACCTTCTTGTGGCCGTGACATTTCAGTATGTTGAAATCCCAAGTACTGTTCCAAACACATTTTTTTTTTTTTGTAAACAACCAATTACCGTATTTTCCGGACCATAGGGGTACTATGGTCTGAAAAACTACAGTTTTTAGCGTTTTGATAGCGAGTTTACTGACAGATATAAGTAAGAACTTTACAGTACTTTATATTAGAAATGGCACTCTCTAATAACTAAAGTTCCTTGGGTGAATAATGTAAAGTCACTACACCGGTATGTTTTAGCGCTTTCATGGCGAGTTTACTGACATATATAAGTAAGAACTTTACACTACTTTATATTAGAAATGGCACTCTCTAATAACTAAAGTTCCTTGGGTGAATAATATAAACTCACTACACCGGTATGTTTTAGCGCTTTCATGGCAAGTTTGCTGACAGATATAAGTAAGAACTTTACACTACTTTATAATAGAAATGGCAACAGCGGAGGATGAATGTCCCATAACAAGATAGAGAAAAAGAAGAAGCTTATCGACTACGGAGTCGTCACGGACTACAAAGGCGGACACGCGCCCATTTTCAGGACTTGTGCAGATCCCAAATGCAGATCAGCAGGTACCAGAAAGTAAGAAAAGTTTGTTTTGCATAATATTGCGAAACAAAACGCCAGGTAATATGTCTTACCTTATACACACACCATAATAATACTCGTATGTTCAATGCGCTGACAATCCATCGAGCCGTGTGGCTTCATAGCTTACCAAAGTCGTACTAAAAACATTTTGACAGATTTTTGAGCACCGTGTGTAATGTTCTACATTTTCAATGGAACATTTAAAGTTTTGGTGTTGTTTACTGCCATCATATTGCAGTCTACACGTATCTCTTATGTGTGGCTGCCATCTACTGGTCACACTTATCATTACACCATGTACCAAATAAAATTGCTTCGAGGTCGGTAAGCACAACCAGAATTATTGACAATCATTGGGTTATAAGGCGCACTGTCGATTTTTGAGAAAATGAAAGGATTTTAAGTGCGCCTTATAGTCTGGAAAATACGGTGAGCTTTGACCTGACCTGTCTTTATCACATTTGAGGTTCCATTTGATGTCCCTTTTGAGATTACAAGTACTTTTACAAACTGTAAACGCATTCCAATTTGAACTAAGAGCTGTGTTTTTTCTGCGCACACCCCAAAACAGGTAAGATTTTTGGTTCTATGTTTTGCGTAATAAAACAAACTTTAGCCCGTGTTGAGCTAAAGTTTAAATATTTGCCCGGAAAATGGTGGCGTGCCATCTCCGGGTTGGGGTTAGGGTTAGGGTTAGGGTTAACCTAACCCCTCCAAATCTCTCAATTTACCAGTCGACTGGCGTTCCCATCCTCACCTATGGTCATGAGCTTTGGGTTATGACCTAAGGACAAGATCACGGGTACAAGCGGCCGAAATGAGTTTCCTCCGTCGGGGTGGAGCCAGATGAGGTGTTTCATAGCTTCATAGCTTACCAAAGTCATACTAAAACATTTTGATAGATTTTTGAGCGCTGTGTGTATTTTTCTATATTTGCAATGGAACATACAACATTTTTGTGTTTACTTGAGTCATATTGCAGTCTACTCGTATCTCTTATGTGTGACTGCCATCTGCTTGTCACACTTATCATTACACCATGTACCAAATGAAATAGCTTTGAGGTCGGTAAGCACAACCAAAATTATTCCATACATTAGTTTTGAGAAAATGAAAAGGATTTTAAGTGCGCCTTATAGTCCGAAAAATATGGTAATATGCATGACAGAAAACTCTTCATTTTATGAAAAAATTATGAGGTAAAAAACATGTCATTTTTCAGAAATACATTTGTAATATTTGACAATAAAGTCATAATATTATGTAAAATAAAAAAAATAAAAATAAAAAAACCCTGAAACATAAGAACTATTTTTCATTTTCACAAAAAATAAAGTTGTTAAATTTTTTGAAGTCATTGGGAGAAAATATATTTCACTTGAACAAAGCTGTAATAATTAAAATATTAGGAGACATACAGTATACAGTACAGGCCAAAAGTTTGGACACACCCTCTCATTTCAATGCCTACTGGTCACACTTATTATTTCACCATATACCAAATACAATTGCTTCGAGGTCGGTAAGCACAACCAAAATTATTCTGTACATCAGTTATGAGAAAATGAAAGGATTTTAAGTGTGCCTTATAGTCCAAAAAATATGGTAATAGGCATGACAGATAACTCTTCATTTTATGAAAAAATGATGAGGAAAAAACATGTCTGTGGAGGGGGGGCGTGGCCTGCGGGCCTGCCGCGGAACGGGGTGTGCCAGGACCGGCCTCAAAGACAGTGACAGGTGCGTAGTTGGCCCAGGTGGGCCTTGTTATCCAATCACCTGCCGCCTTTATTAACAACAGCCGGGATGAGACGAGCAGTTGGAGTTGGAGGTGCTGCTGAGCGGAAGCAGGAGAGAAAGACAGTTTGCTGGAAAGCAAAAAGCCTCTGGACATTTATAAAAATAAAACGGTGTTATACCCTGAATTCCTGGCTCTCCTGGCAGTGTGTGGTGGTCTGAAGAACCCACTAGAGGGCAACCTCTACAATGTAAATTTTCAGAAATACATTTGTAATATCTGACGATAAAGTCATAATATTATGTAAAAAAAAACAAAAAACCTGAAACATAAGAACTATTTTTCATTTTCACAAAAAATAAAGTTGTAACATTTTTTGAAGTCATTGGGAGAAAATATATTTTACTTGAACAAGGCTGTAATAATTAAAATATTAGGAGACATACAGTATACAGTACAGGCCAAAAGTTTGGACACACCTTCTCATTTCAATGCCTACTGGTCACACTTATCATTTCACCATATACCAAATAAAATTGCTTCGAGGTCTGTAAGCACAACCAAAATGATTCCGCACATTAGTTTTGAGAAAATGAATGGGATTTAAGTGCGCCTTATAGTCCGAAAAATATGGTAATATGCATGACAGAAAACTCTTCATTTTATGAAAAAATGATGAGGGAAAAAACATGTCATTTTTCAGAAATACATTTGTAATATTTGACAATAAAGTCTAATAGTATGTAAAAAAATAAAATAAAATAAAAATAAAACTGAAACATAAGATTTATGTTTAATTTTCACAAAAAATAAAGCTGTAAAATTGTTTTAAGTCAGTGGGAGGAAATATATTTTACTTGAACGAAGCTGTAATAATTAAATATTAGGAGACATACAGTATACAGTACAGGCCAAAAGTTTGGACACACCTTCTCATTTCAATGCCTACTGGTCACACTTATCATTTCACCATATACCAAATAAATTTGCTTCGAGGTCGGTAAGCACAACCAAAATTATTCCGTACATGGCAACATATGTTGCTCCAAAACCTGTATGTATCTTTCAGCATTAATGGTGCCTTCACAGATGTGTAAGTTACCCATGTCTTGGGCACTAATACACCCCCATACCATCACAGATGCTGGCTTTTCAACTTTCCGCCTATAACAATCCGGATGGTTCTTTTCCTCTTTGGTCCGGAGGACACGACGCCCACAATTTCCAAAAACAATTTGAAATGTGGACTCGTCAGACCACAGAACACTTTTCCACTTTGTATCAGTCCATCTTAGATGAGTTCAGGCCCAGCGAAGGAGACGGCGTTTCTGGGTGTTGTTGATAAACGGTTTTCGCCTTGCATAGGAGAGTTTTAACTTGCACTTACAGATGTAGCGACCAACTGTAGTGACTGACAGTGGGTTTCTGAAGTGTTCCTTAGCCCATGTGGTGATATCCTTTACACACTGATGTCGCTTGTTGATGCAGTACAGCCTGAGGGTTCGAAGGTCACAGGCTTAGCTGCTTATGTGCAGTGATTTCTCCAGATTCTCTGAACCCTTTGATGATATTACGGACCGTAGATGGTGAAATCCCTAAATTCCTTGCAATAGCTGGTTGAGAAAGGTTTTTCTTAAACTGTTTGAATGACTGAGCATTTCATGGAATCTACTTTTATACCCAATCATGGCACCCACCTGTTCCCAGTTAACCTGTTCACCTGTGGGATGTTCCAAATAAGTGTTTGATGAGCATTCCTCAACTTTATCAGTATTTATTGCCACCTTTCCCAACTTCTTTGTAACGTTTTGCTGGCATCAAATTCTAAAGTTAATGATTATTTTCAGAGGTGGTTTAGTACCGAATATGATTCATTAGTACCGCGGTACTATACTAATACCGGTATACCGTAAAACCCTAGTATGCGCAATAAATCAACACAAAATACGTACTTTGGAGCAATGTTCACAGACTCCAGTATTTGGCTAGTTAGCATCCCGTCGCAGGCGAGCGATGATGGTCTCGGTTGAGAAGAGTTGTTTGATGATGGATGCTAGAAAATTAAAAAAAATTTTTTTGCAACAGTCAGCCTTTATGCACTGCATTTTTGAGCACGTACTTACTGTGCAATGTCTATAAACTACAGATTGTGTTTTCGTAAGGTAAAGTCCAGCCTGAGTCCGAAAGGCCAAAATAACATTTGTTTTAGCGTCCAATATAAACAAGCCTGCTTTTCAAATGTTACATTTTGGTGAAAGAAGACTAGACGGAGAAGATGTTTATTCCACTGTTATTGCTTTTACTGTCTGTAAAGGGACTAAGCGGCAGTGTTAGTCTGCAGCTGGCTGGGAAACCACTTGACGATGTTGGAGGTAAATTATTTCAATTTTATTAGTTTTATATTTTCAATGTCCATAACATCACGGCTTTTTGGAAGCTTTTGGCTGTTCATACAACTTACGTATTCTCATACATTTCTTGTCCAAATATACAAATTTAGTTTTTGAAGAAATATGACTTTTCTTTTAAAGCTGCAACTTTCTATAGATATGAAGTCCGTGAACAAAATGCGTCTTTTGAAGTGAACAAAAAGAGCCATTTGTTTGGGAGCGGGTTTTTTTATGCACATGCAGATACAACATGGGATGTTTACAATGAAAACACAACAAAAATACAAACCCCAAAACCAGTAAAGTCGGCACGTTGTGTAAATGGTAAATAAAAACAGAATACAATGATTTGCAAATCCTTTTCAACTTAAATTCAATTGAATAGACTGCAAAGACAAGATACTTAACGTTCAAACTGGTAAACTCTGTTATTTTTTTGCAAATATTAGCTCATTGGGAATTTGATGCCTGCAACATGTTTCAAAAAAGCTGGCACAAGTGGCAAAAAAGACTGAGAAAGTTGAGGAATGCTCATCAAACACTTATTTGGAACATCTCACAGGTGAACAGGCTAATTGGGAACAGGTGGGTGCCATGATTGGGTATAAAAGCAGCTTCGATGTAATGCTCAGTCGTTCAAAAACAAGGATGGGGCGAAGGTCACCACTTTGTCAACAAACGCCTCAGCAAACTGTCGAACAGTTTAAGAACAACATTTCTCAACGAGCTATTGTAAGGAATTTAGGGATTTCACCATCTACGGTCCGTAATATCATCAAAGGGTTCAGAGAATCTGGAGAAATCACTGCACGTAAGCAGCTAAGCCCGTGACCTTCGATCCCTCAGGCTGTACTGCATCAACAAGCAACATCAGTGTGTAAAGGATATCACCACATGGGCTCTTGAACACTTCAGAAACCCACTGTCAGTAACTACAGTTTGTCGCTACATCTGTAAGTGCAAGTTAAAACTCTACTATGCAAAGCCAAAGCCATTTATCAACAACACCCAGAAACTTCGCTGGGCCCGAACTCATCTAAGATGGACTGATGCAAAGTGGAAAAGTGTTCTGTGGTCTGACGAGTCCACATTTCAAATTGTTTTTTGGAAACTGTGGACGTCGTGTCCTTCGGGCCAAAAAGGAAAAGAACCATCCGGAATGTTCTAGGTGCAAATCCTACCGGATTTGTATTTTCTAGTTCTTAATCTTTTTTTTTTCCATAGCGTTTTTCGAGGTTCTACTCCTTCCACATTTTTCATTTGATTCATACCGTTCCAACTTCAAAATGTTCAACCTATTCAGGCCATTGGTGCTATTTGTCGAACATTTCAAAATTTTTTCCCGGATTTCCCAGAATTTGCAATTTTTCAGGAAATGTTTCCCATTGAAATTTAATGGGCCATTTTTCACACTTCCATTATTTCCACTTTTTTCATCCATATCAAACCATTCCACCTTGAAAGAAATTACACCATCCTGGAAATTCAAACTATCAATTTTTCGACTTTGAAAATTTCCAGGAATTCCCAGAATTCTGGGTTTTCTAAAGCCCTAATTCCACCGTTTTTTCTTTCTGCTTTTATTATATTTTCAAACCAATTCCAACCATTTTACCACCAAAACAATTTAATTAGTCTGGACATCAAATATACCTATTTAGTTTTTCGTAAAAATTCCCGGTTTTCCCGAAATTCCAAAATACCAACTTTCAAATACGATGTGTTACTACATCAACATTGCTCAACAAATTTGAAACATTCTAACACTAACCCATTCATCTCATTCAGGGCAATTGAGCGAGAATCACAATTTTTTTTAAATTCCCGGTTTTCCCGAAAATCTAGAAAATTCCTAAATAAATGGACAATGTTTCCTAATTCGACAATTTCAACATTTCTCAACCAATTCTAACCGTTCTACCTTCAACACATTTCATTTATCTTAGTTATTCAAACTACAAATTTTCCAAGTTCAATAATTTCCAGGAATTCCCAGAATTTTTTCAAAATCCTATGTCCTTTCTGCTTCTCCTTTCACATATTTCAACGAATTCTAATTATTCCACCATCAAAACATTCCACTTAGTTGGGACATCAAACATACCTATTTTGTTTATTTTTTATTTTATTTTTTATTTTGTTTGTTCATACAAATTCCTGATTTTCCCGAAATTCCAGGAATTCCGAAATAGCAATTTTCAACATTTGTCGACCGCTTCGAAAAATGCCAACACTAACCCAGGGAAATTGTGCCATCATCTAAATTTTAAACAAGTCCCCGTTTTCTGGAAATTTCCAAATTTACATAAAATTTCTATTCAAATGATTGGACAATCTGTCCAAATTCTACCATTCCAACATTTCTCAGCCAATTCAAACCATTCCACCTTCAACACATTTCACTCATCCTGGATATTCAAACAGCCCATTGTCCGGGTTCAGAAAATTCCAGGAATTCCTAGAATTCTCGGTTTCCCAAAATCCTATGTCCACCCTTTGTACTTGCTTTGTACTTTCTGCTTCTCCTTCCATATTTGTCAATCCATTCCAACAATTCCACCATCAAAACGTTCCACTTAGTTGAGACATCAAATGTCCCTTTTTTGTGTTTCGTCAAAATTCATGGTTTTCCCGAAATTCCAGGAACTCCCAAATACCAATTTTCAACTACACAGTGTTACTTTGTCAACGTTTCTTGACTGATTCCAACAATTCCAACACCAACCCGTTCATCTCATCCAGGGCAATTGTGCTAGTACCAACATTTTCAAAAGTTCCCAGTTTTCCCGATACCCCCAAATTACCAGGAAATTCCCATTCAAAAATATGGACATGTTCAAAATTGTACAATGCCCAAAACTCTAACAAAGAATTGGGACATTTTTTTCCAACCGATTTGGACCTTTCAACCATTCGCACACACCCTTCTGATGTATCGAAAGCAAAACATGTTTTCCCTTTCCAAAAATTCCAGGATTTCCTGGAATTTCCCGAAATTTTCCCCCATTGAATGGGCAATAAACAAACTTCTGCATATCCCACGTTTCTCATTTGATTTCAACCGTTCCACCATCCACAAACTCTACTCATCCTGGACATTCAAGTCAAAATGTTTCTATGTTACCAGGAATTCCTGGTTTTCCAGGACATTTTTTTACTTGATTCGAACCGTTCCACCATCTACACATTCTCTTCACCCTGGACATTGAGAGCCAAAAACACGTTTCCATTTCCCTAAATTTATGTTTTTCCAGGAATTTCCAGGAATTTTTCCCCATTTAAAATGAATGAGCAATATATAAACTCCTGCATATCCGACATTTCTCGTCTGATCCCCACATCCGCTGATTCTGGTCATTCAAGCCAGTGTGTTTACTGGTTCCAAAAACTCCCCTATTACCTGGAATTACCAGGAATGTTTACCCATTCACTTGAATGGGCAGTATACAAACCTCTTCATCGCCCACATTTCTCAACCGATTTGAACCGTTCCACCATCCACACACTCTCCTCACCCTGGACATTGAAGCCAAAAAACATGTTTCCATTTCCCAAAATGTCCTGTTTTACTGGAGTTACCAGGAATCCCTCCCCATTAAAAATGAATGGGTAAAATACAAACTCTGACATATCTCATATTTCTCAATGGATTTGAACAGTTCCGAAGTCAAAAAGCTCCTTGCTCATGTTCGTCAACTGCTAGCATGTTAGCGTTAGCATTATAATGCTTTTTGCTCACATTTTAAGCTATTAATCACAGATTTTGTTACTTGGCGCCACCTGTTAGAATATGAATGTTAGCATGCTAATAGTAACATGCTAGAGTTTTTTGCTAGCATTTTAGCTATCATTGTACTTTTTAACCCAATAATCATGTATTAGTTACCTGGTGACATCTTAGAAGTATATTAGCTCTTCCTCTGTTAGCATGCTAACTTTTTATGCTAGCATTTAAGCAAATGGGATACATTTAGAGCTACAATTCACAGATTATGTTAGCTTGTACCCTCTTTGAAGTCTGCTAACTCTTCTAACTATACCGGGGGTTAGCAACCGGCGGCTCTCGAGCCGCATGCGGCTCTTTAGCACCGCCCTAGTGGCTCCCTGGAGCTTTTTCAAAAATGAAAAAAGATGGGTGAAAATATATTTGTCGTTTTAATAATGTTTCTGTCAGAGGACAAATATGACACAAACCTTCCTACTTGTCAGAAAGCCCAGTTTAATATGTTTGTGCTTATGCTTCACTGATGACCGTATTTGGCCAGCGCCGTTTTGTCCTACTAATTTTGGCGGTCCTTGAACTCACCGTAGTTGGTTTGCGTGTACAACTTTCTCCGTCGCTGCCACAGAAAGACGTGTTTTATGCCACTCCTTCTTTGTCTCATTTTGTCCACCAAACATTGTATGCTGTGCGTGAATGCACAAAGGTGAGCTTTGTTGACGTGATTGACATGCGTGGGGTGCTAATAATCCATGCTAACATGCTGTTTAGGCTAGCTGTGTGTACATATTGCATCATTATCTTAGTGTGTGTGTGTGACAATCATTGGTGCGTTAACTTTAATTATGCCTTGTTTGTAGATATATTTGAGTTCATTTAATTTAAATGATAAATAAATAAATAAATAAATACATTTCCCTTACTTATGTCCTCTGTGTATTTAATTTATATTTTCATGTCTCATGACACATTATCTGTATGTAATATTGGCTGCCGTGTTGTTCCAGACCACAGCAAACGTTACCATGTTGTTCCAGACCACTTTTATGTGGTCTGGAACAACAGCTTGCAAAGATTGTAATAAATCCATTAGAAGAAGACTGCCTGTTCTTTCCTTTAACTTGGGCACACACATCTATACATTTGGCAGTTTTAAGCCAGTCATTTCCAGGAGTTATCAAGCCCTGAGAGACACGTGCTGTCATGATCCATGTCCCGGATCATGTTTTATGTTCTGTTAGTTTTGGACTTCATAGTTCCTGTTTTTTGTGCACCCTTGTTTGTTTTAGTTACCATGGTTACTTATTATTTCCACCTGCCTCTGATTAGTGTTTGCCCGCTCACCTGCTGCCCGAGCACTAATCAGAGGCATTATTTAAACCTGCCTTGCCCTCCAGTCAGTGCTGGAGTATTGTTTGTTGTATGTTGTGGACTCCCTGTTTCATGCAATGCTCTGTTCATGCATGTTGTCTGGAGATACCATAGTTCATGCTTAGTTCATGCTGCTCGTGCCTTTCCAAGTAAGTTTTGTTTATTTATGCCACAGTTAGCGACTTTTTGTTTCATGTCCATAGTTCAGGTTAAGTGTTAGCTTTTGTTTCATGCGTTAAGTTGTGCCTTCGCCTTGTGCGCCTTTTTGTTTTCACCTTTTTTTGAACATTAAAACAATGTTTTCTTGTACACCGCCTGTCATCTCTGCATCTTGGGGTTCGTCACCTCCACATCATGACACTTACTTAATGTGTTGCCTTCATTATAACACTTACATAAGGCTTTTAACGTTTTGCGGCTCCAGACAAATTTGTTTTTTGTAATTTTACCAACATTAGCAAAATTTAGCATTATACACCCCCGCTACCACCAAACCCCGCCCCCACCCCAACCCTGCTCCCTCACACATCAACCCCACCCCTCTGTGCGTCGGTTGAGGTGGGCGGGGTTTGGTAGCGAGAGTTAGGGCTGCATGGGATTCTGGGTATTTGTTCTGTTGTGTTTATGTTGTGTTACGGTGCAGATGTTCTCTCGAAATGTGTTTGTCATTCTTGTTTGGTGTGGGTTCACAGTGTGGCGCATTATTAGTAAGAGTGTTAAAGTTTTTTATATCGCCACCGTCAGTGTAATCTGTGTGGTTGTTGACCAAGTATGCGTTGCTGTGACTGTCGTGAGCAAGCAGAAGCCCCATACAACGTGTGGCTGGGCTGGCACGCTGGTTGTAGTGGGCGCTAAATGCTGTTCCATCACGGCACGTCCGAGAGAGCAGTTGCCCTGAAATTCATAGTCTGCCGGAAAAATTGGGAGGATTGTCAAGGCTGACGCTGTCAAGCGCCATTCATATAAACCCCGCGGGCCGCACTAACATTCAATTTTCATATTAAGGTGTGGGCCGCGTGTCTGAGACCCTTGGTTTATACATAGCACAAAGCAAGAAAAAAAACTTTGTATGCAGTGTTATTTCATTTTAAAGTTCAAAAGATTTTTGTGGCTCCCATTGTTTTCTTTAATTTGTGAAAATGGTCAAAATGGCTCTTTGACTGGTAAAGGTTGCCGACCCCTGGTCTAAAGCGTTCAGCATACAGGAACAGTTCACAGTCCACAGCTAGTAATACTCCAGCACTGACTGGAGGGAGAGGCAGGTATAAATAGGAGCCTGATTGGCAATTGCCACCAGGTGTGCCAGACTGCCAATCAGATACAGGTGAGGGAAACAAGCGCTCAGGGAGACATGCAGGAAAAGGAACCAAAATAAGAGCGCTGACAGGAAATAAAACAAACACAGTCAAAAAAACAAAACATAACCAAACTGTCAGTGAGAAATCCTGACAGTAGCCCCCCTTCTGATAACGGATACCAGACGTTCTAGAAAACCCTCCATAAAAGTCCAAAGTCACGGGAGTGTGGAGGGTGGACAAGGCGGTGGGCCGCCCGGCCAAGTGTCCCCGCTACTAACGGGGAAGAGTCAGGTGGCGACGACGAGTTGAACGGCGCCGCAACTGGCGAGGCGGTCGCCCAAGGAATGGCCACAAGAGTTACGCATGCCAGCGCCCGTGCGTCAGGCCAGCTGCGGGTCGCGGAGGCGACGATGCTGGAGACGCTGGCGACGCCGTGGGACGGCCCACCAGAGACAAGAATTAAGATGTCGTTGGCGTGGGTGGAGCCAGAGACAAGGATGACGATGTCGTCGGCGTGGGCGGAGTCAGAGGAGCAGGCGGCTCGTCTGCCGGCGTGGGCGGAGTCAGAGGATCAGGCGGTTCGTCTGCCGGCGTGGGCGGAGTCAGAGGAGCAGGCGGCTCGTCTGCCGGCGTGGCCAGAGTCAGAGGAGCAGGCGTGGGAGACCTCACTGGGGTTGATGGCATCCACAAGCCTCCTGGGGTGGGTGGCGCCGTCTGTAGTCCCACAGGGGTTGATGCCGCTGTCTGTAGCCCCACCGGGGTGGATGGCGGCAACTACGGCAGATCCACTGGAGTTAGAAGTAGTTGTGCCACCCCAGCTACACAGCTACTCATAGCCGCCCCCTCAAGGGACGGATCCAAGACGTCCCCAAAGAGGCCCACAGACGACAGGGAGGCAAAACATCTCCTCCGTTTGGCCATCAGCGCCAGCATCCTGTCAAGCTTCTCTGAAGATATCTCCGCGGGGTTCGTATTTGGCTGGAGTATTCTGTCAGGAAGTGGTGTTGACGAACCCCAAGATGCAGAGATGGCAGGCTTGGTGCAAACATGATTTTAATAAATGTGATTAATTAGATCGTAGTTGCATGCATATTCAAAATAAACTGACGCCATGACCACGTTTTTGCTTTTAATATTAGTTTGTTTCTTGCAGGTCGTAAGCAGGAGGTCATTGAGGCTACCCAGAAGCTGATAGCAGCCATTATGGATGGAGACTACGACACATACCAGTCGGTTTAAATGAAAGTTCAAAGATTGTTTATTTATTTTTAAATGTAAAAAAGTGAAATAACAAATAATTGTTTTAGGAATATGACCGTTCCAGGCCTGACGTCCTTTGAACCAGAAGCTTTAGGCCACCTTGTGGAGGGAATGGACTTCCATCGCTTCATCTTCGACCACGGTGGCATTATTTTATTTATACACTCACACTTTACTATATCATTATAATCATTTGTAAATTACACAACTAATATTTTCAAAAAAAACTTAAATGATTACTTTTTTCCTCTAATTTTAAGAATTGTATTTTTTGTAATATTAACTTTTATTCTTATAAAATTCACAATATTTCCCTAATAACACATGAAATCTGTTTTTGTAGTTATAACATGAATTCATTTTCAGACTCTTACAATCATTTTTACTGTACTAATACAACTTTTTTCTTGCAATAATACAACTTTATTTATTTTTTCAATAATAGGTATTTTTTTGCTTGTAACGTTACCAGTTATTCTTGCAAAATCATGTTTTTCCTCATGACAATATTCCTTTACTTTTGTAAATTTACAACTTTTTTTAAGTTAAAGTTTTCAGATGCAGATTTTTTCCTTATCAAATTTGTTAGATTGAGAATATGATGATCCGCAGTTTAAGTTTAGGATTCCCTTAGTTTGTTTGTGTGTTCCTTGTTGCCATGGGTGCTGATTATGTTCACCTGTCTCTGATTAGTGGTCGGGACGCTCACCTGCTCGCGGTTACTAATCAGAGAGCTATTTAGTCCTGCCTCTCGCCACACTCTGTCTGGCTGTTTTGTTTGCTTCACGCAATATTTACGTTGGATTCTTGCTCCTTATTCCTGTGCTGGTTATTCGATAGCTCCCCATTCCGTCGGCACGTTCCTATTTTGTTATTCTTGCCTTGTTATGGTAATAAGTAATTATTCCTACCTCCGACATCAGCGTGTAAAGTGGGCTCAGGAACACTTCAGAAAACCACTGTCAGTAGCTACAGTTCGTCGCTACATCTGTAAGTGCAAGTTAAAACTCTACTATGCAAAGCCAAAGCCATTTATCAACAACACCCAGAAACGCCACCGGCTAAGCTGGGCCCGAGCTCATCTAAGATGGACTGATGCAAAGTGGAAAAGTGTTGTGTAGTCTGACGAGTCCACATTTCAAATTGTTTTTTGGAAACTGTGGACGTCGTGTCCTCCGGAACAAAGAGGAAAAGAACCATCCGGATTGTTATAGGTGCAAAGTTGAAAAGCCAGCATCAGTGATGGTATGGGGGTGTATTAGTGCCCAAGACATGGGTAACTTACACATCTGTGAAGGCGCCATTAATGCTGAAAGATACATACAGGTTTTGGAGCAACATATGTTGCTATCCAAGCAACGTTACCATGGACGCCCCTGCTTATTTCAGCAAGACAATGCCAAGCCACGTGTTACAACAGCGTGGCTTCATAGTAAAAGAGTGCGGGTACTAGAAAATAAAACGATATTGTTTTTGGCTTTTTTTTATAACCTAACCTAAGGTCCCCCCTCCCCTCCTACCCCCATAATAAAACAACTTGATGTGTTTTTCCCTTTTCCTGCAGTCTCGATTATGGTGGTAGGTTTAACCCACACCACCCTTCTCAGCCCCCACGTCCACCTGCTGGGCGACAACGCCGCCTGCGTGTCCTACGTCCGTCTCACGCAGTACGCCGACCCGGCCTCAGGGAGACTTCGCACCGCCACGTCCGAGGAGACTCGTGTCTGGCATCATCGTGACGGACGGTGGCGCAATGTTCACTTTCATCGATCGGGCTCACCCACAGTGCCCACAAAGTAGACATGTATACGATTTTATCGATGGCGATACCGATTTCGATATTGGTGTTCGTCGGTACTCTTATCGGTACTATATGTAACTTGTGACAATAAAGAGAAGATTTTGTGTTTTCTTTAAGTTTAGGATTCTCTTAGTTTTGCTTCAGCACCCCTGTTTTGTGATCCTTGTTGCCATGGGTGCTGATACCTAATCATTGTCAACACTGTCTGCTCTCATTTTCTCGCACATTTGACCCTCTGATGTTCTGTGTACCTACACTCTGTCCTCCTCCTGTCTAGGCCTGCCGTGTCTGTGTGTGTGTGTGTGTGTGTGTGTGTGTGTGTGTGTGTGTGTGTGTGTGTGTGTGTGTGTGTGTGTGTGTGTGTTTGTGTAATGCGCGCCGACCACTAACCAGAGGCAGGTGAAGCTTCACCTGCCTCTGGTTAGTGGTCGGCGCGCTCACCTGCTTCCAGTCACTAATCAGAGCCGTATAGCTATGTATTCCTTGATCTTGACTGTTTTGTTTGCTTCATGCAACATTTACGTTGTTATCCTTACTTCTTGCTCTTGTTTCTATGCTAAACCTTTCCACAACTTTGTTTGCGTTCTTGCCTGATTTATGAGAACAAATCATTTTTCTTACCTGCGCCCTGCTTCCGAGGTCCATCTGCATCTCGGGGGGAAACGATCCGCGCGGTACCGTGCGACCCAACCGTGACAGGTTTATTACTACAAGAGGTTGTAGACCACCAACATGATGTAACATCTCACAGCAGGGTGGTTTTTTATCAACACCCGCTTTTTAAGTCTTAACCTCTTAAAGGCCCAAGCTGTTTTTTTTACATGCTTTTTTTTTTTATTTGTCTTTGCTATTTGGGCTTATTGGACCCTAATTAGAATAAAAACTATTTGATATGATGTACTTAGTCCATAAGTACACAAACGTGTACATCATGTTTAGTGACATGCTAATTCTTATTTTTACACTATTTTCTTCCAAATTCCATTGTATGTTTTACTCTTCTGACACCACCAGATGGCAGTATAAGTGTCCACATAAGTGGCCATAAAACCCCAATTCAGTAATGTACACACTTTTGGAAATAAGAGCTAAAAGGTGCTGTCCACGCATGTGGCCACTAAGCCTTTAGAGGTTAAAGAAGTCAACTACGTACAAGTTGTTATGTCATCATCTTGTAAAGACCACACGGACTAATCACTGTGTTTGTATTCATTACAATATACATTCAGCTGGAAATAATATTCATGTACGGCATTCATGTACAGAGCACAGACCTCTTACATGATATTAGGGTTGTACGGTATGTTTGTTAGTATAGTACCGCGATACTAATGAATCCTATTCGGTGCTATACTGTCTCTAAAAAGTACCGGTCCCCCCACACCCTCATCGTCGTCACGTCGTGTCATTGCTGGTTTTACCAGCAGACAAGCATATTCGGCAGCGCACAATCACGGAGTACTTACACGCAGACACAGTGTGTAGACAGAAAAGGGAGAACGGACGCATTTTGATAAAAGTGTAGTTATAACACTGAAACGCCCCCGGGAAGAGGTGCTTTAAGGCACGGCTAGCGAGCGGATAAAGTCCATCCGCAATCTGCAGTGTTTTAGCTACTTCTAAATCCCAAATCCTTCACACGACACCTCCGCTCCGGACAGACTAACCTCCTCCAACCTCCGAGGACAAAGCTATGAACAATGGGAGACCGGGCTTTCTGCTCCGCCGCTTCCATTCTGAGGAACACTCTCCCTGACCACCTGAGGGCACCACAGACTGTGGATGTTTTTAAAAAAGCCCTTTTTTTAGATTTATGCGTGCTAGTTCTAGTTTTTATTTTTATTTATTTGTATTATTATATTTTTATTTTATTTTTTTAATAACTGTAAAGTGCTTTTTTTTTTTTTTTTTTTTTCAAATAAAATCTATTATTATTATTATTAAATCACTAATCCTCGCCTCCATGGCGACAAATAAAGTAAGTTTCTTACAAGTATCATCCCTGCAGGACGAGGAATAGCTAAACATGCTTCACTAGACACCGTAGCTCACTGGCGTCACAATGTAAACAAACGCCATTGGTGGACCTACACCTAAGATCCACTGTTATGATACCAAGTAAAATAGCGTATCTGGTCGATACTACTATGATTACATCGATGTTTTTTGGCATCTTCTTTTGTTTTTTAAAATGTATATTATGTTTATAAACTCAGGAACTGCGTCCCTGGACACATGAGGACTTTGAATATGACCAATGTATGATCCTGTAACGACTTGGTATCGGATTGATACCTAAATTTGTGGTATCATCCAAAACTAATGTCAACCATCCAATCAACAGAAGAATAAGTGATTATTACATTTTAACAGAAGTGTAGATAGAACATGTTAAAGGAGAAAGTAGGCAGATATTAACAGTAAATGAACAAGTAGTTGTCATGACTTGGTCCTGGGTGTTTGCTTTTCCGGAATGCAACGGGAAGTTGGCTCGGGCGAGACGGGAATGTGAGTACATGATTTATTTAATATATCAAAAAAAGTACAAATGAAAAGCGTGCACAGTGTCGGAGAACAAACTATGAAACCAAAAGACTAGAGCATTAATAAACAAAAACTTACTTGGCTTGGACAAAAGTAGCAGCATGAAGGATGGACATGAAAACAAGTGTCAGGAATGTACAGAGCATAAATGTGAGATGTCGCCAGAAAGACAAACTGAAAACAATGAACTTAAATACTACAGACATGATTAACTAAAACAGGTGCGTGACTCAAAACGTGAAACAGGTGCGTGACGTGACAGGTGAAAACTAATGGGTTGCTATGGTGACAAACAAGAGTGCACAATCAGTCCAAACGTGGAACAGGTGAAACTAATGGGTAACCATGGAAACAAGACAAGGGAGTGAAAAGCCAGAAACTAAAGAGTCCAATAACCAGAGGTGGGTAGAGTAGCCAGAAATTGTACTCAAGTAAGAGTACTGTTACTTTAGAGATTTATTACTCAAGTAAAAGTAATGAGTAGTCATCCAAATATTTACTTGAGTAAAAGTAAAAAGTATGTTGTGAAAAAACTACTCAAGTACTGAGTAACTGATGAGTAACATACACACACACATATATAAATATAAATGATATACTGTATATATCAATGTATGTGTATATATATATATATATATATATATACACATACATTGATATATACAGTATATCATTTATATTTATTTATTTTGCCGTTTTTGTTTACATGTTAAAGGTGTTTTAATGAATATACATGCATGTTTAACATATAGATTCCTTTCTTTCATGTTGACAAGAATATAAGTTGGTGTATTACCTGATTCTGATGACTTGCATTGATTGTAATCAGACAGCAGTGCTTAACGCCCACGTTTTCAAATGCAGGAGAAAAAAAGTTCCTCCTTTCTGTCTAGTACCACATGAAAGTGGTTGGTTTTTGGTATCTTATTTGTCCAGCTTCCATATTCGTTTTCACACACTTTACAAGAAATACATTGGCGGCAAATTCCGTAGCTTGCTAGCTTGTTTGCGCTGGCTTTCGGAGACTCTTATTTTGAAAGCGCAGGCGCGATGGAGCGGCACTTTTATTGTGAAGACAGGAACTGTGCAGTCAGTCTTTAGGCTTGTGACGGGATGTACGTTTGAAATAAAAAAGTGTCTTTTTTCCTTCACACTTTTGATTGATTGATTGAAACTTGTATTAGTAGATTGCACAGTACAGTACATATTCCGTACAATTGACCACTAAATGGTAACACCCCAATAAGTTTTTCAACTTGTTTAAGTCAGGTCATGTGACCGCCTGGCTCTGTTTGATTGGTCCAACGTCACCAGTGACTGCATCTGATTGGTGGAACGGAGTCAAACGTCACTAGTGACTACATTTTATTGGTGGAACGGAGTGAAACGTCACCAGTAAGGCAGGCACTTTGAAGGTCTGTCTGACAGACCAAAACAAACAAAGCGTGCATTAACAGATCGATAAAAATTAGTAGCGAGTAGCGAGCTGAATGTAGATAAAAGTAGCGGAGTAAAAGTAGCGTTTCTTCTCTATAAATATACTCAAGTAAAAGTAAAAGTAAGTTGCATTAAAACTACTCTTAGAAGTACAATTTATCCCAAAAGTTTCTCAAGTAGATGTAACGGAGTAAATGTAGCGCGTTACTACCCACCTCTGCCAATAACTAAACAAAACAAAACATGACTAAAACAAAACATGATTACACAGACATGACAGTAGTTTAATAATTCATTTTCTACAGCTTGTCCTTAATAATGTTGACAAAATAATAAAATGAGAAATGACACAATATGTTACTGCATATCCATATTAGTCTGCATGTCAGCAGACTAATTAGGAGCCTTTGTTTGTTTACTTACTACTAAAAGACAAGTTGTCTAGTATGTTCACTATTTTATTTAAGGACAAAATTGCAATAAGAAACATATGTTTAATGTATCATAAGACTTTTTGTTAAAATAAAGCCAATAATGCATTTTTTTGTGCTCCCCTTTATTTAGAAAAGTATCAAAATACATTTTGGTACCGGTACTGGTAGCAAAATATTGGTATCAGGACAATGTTACATGATATATATTAAATATATCTTATGAATCAGTTTAATCAATTAGCATGTTGGGTGGGTGTTGCACCGGTTGTTATTCTTCAAAATTATTCCAACGAAAAGTTGCAATGTATTCGTATTCCAGGTATTCCTCAAAAAACATGTTTGTGACACAAGGCCATTTGCATTTGTATCTACTTTTTCATTATTTTTAAGAAATTGCAGTTTTTGTATCACTACCCCCACTCTTCCACCAGTGGGGTCAAATAGGATCCCAAGCAGTTCCTACGGAATCTTCTATGAACCTTTCATTCTTAGCCAGTCTGACTGTTCCGCTTACACATCTGGTGTCATCTCTCACACCTGATGCACATCAGTTCTGGTTTCATCTCAAAGTGTGTCGATGATGTCTCCACCACAGACACAGGGACTGCCCTCAACGGGTTTTAGGCCCGCTTTGATGACCTCAGCAACAACACCAGTGCCAGACTCCCACCACCCCCAGGATTAGGATTAGGTTGTTTTAGCATGACAATGAAGAAACATTGACATCTTGATCACACCAAGGCGGAGACATTTTGCACATTTGCAGTCTGGGTCTCCTCTCTCTGCTGGGACTGTGTGCGCTCATGGCATTAGGGATTTCACAAGTCCAAAAACATCCAAGAAGTCACTGGATTTGTTGCTAAGAGATAGAAATTCACCAGTTTTACAAACCCCGAAACCAGTGAAGTTGGCACGTTGTGTAAATGGTCAATAAAAACAGAATACAATGATTTGCAAATCCTTTTCAACTTATATTCAATTAAATAGACTGCAAAGACAAGATATCTAACGTCCGAACTGGAAAACTTTGTTATTTTTTGCAAATATTAGCTATTGCAACAAAATTAAGGGATTTCACCATCTACGGTCCGTAATAGCATCAAAAGGTTCCAAGAATCTGGAGAAATCACTGCACGTAAGCGATGATATTACAGACCTTCGATCCCTCAGGCTGCATCAAAAATTGACATTAGTGTGTAAAGGATATCGCCACATGGGCTCAGGAACACTTCAGAAAACCACTGTCAGTAACTACAGTTGGCCACTACATCTGTAAGTGCAAGTTAAAACTCTCCTATGCAAAGTGAAAGGCATTTATCAACAACACCCAGAAATGCGGCTTGTTCGCTGGGCCCGAGCTCATCTAGGATGGACTGATACAAAGTGGAAAAGTGTTCTGTGGTCTGACGAGTCCACATTTCAAATTGTTTTTGGAAACTCTAGACGTTGTGTTGTCCGGACCAAAGAGGAAAAGAACCATCCGGATTGTTATAGGCGCAAAGCTGAAAAGCCAGCATCTGTGATGGTATGGGGGTGTCTTAGTGCCCAAGACATGGGTAACTTATACATCTGTGAAGGCACCATTAATGCTGAAAGGTACATACAGGTTTTGGAGCAACATATGTTGCCATCCAAGCAACGTTACCATGGACGCCCCTGCTTATTTCAGCAAGACAATGCCAAGCCACGTGTTACATCAACGTGGCTTCATAGTAAAAGAGTGCGGGTAGTAGACTGGCCTGCCTGTAGTCCAGACCTGTCTCCCATTGAAAATGTGTGGCGCATTATGAAGCCTAAAATACCACAACGGAGACCCCCGGACTGTTGAACAACTTAAGCTGTACATCAAGCAAGAATGGGAAAGAATTCCACCTGAGAAGCTTAAAAACTTGGTTGTTAAAAAGTGTTGTTAAAAGGAAAGGCCATGTAACGCAGTGGTAAAAATGCCCTTGTGCCAACTTTTTTGCAATGTGTTGCTGTCATTAAATTCTAAGTTAATGATTATTTGAAAAAAAAAAAAAAAGTTTCTCAGTTAGAACATTAAGTTCTATTCAATTGAATATAAGTTGAAAAGGATTTGCAAATCATTGGATTTTGTTTTTATTTACCATTTACACAACGTGCCAACTTCACTGGTTTGGGGATTTGTAGGTAATGTTGTTGACAACGCCACCTAGGGTAGGCCCAGGACCCTGCACAAGGCAGACACAGGTTCGTTTACCAGCACTAAGTAACTTTTCAATCGTCATAAAATATTTTCATAACTTTTGGGATGATGCGTTGACTTTCAACTGATTGAACGACACCTGTGTCATGGCTGGAAATAATCTGCATCGCTTTCACTGGCACTTAACTTAACTTAACTTTGCCACACAAAAAAACACAAATGTGCTGACTTGCATTATGGCATCCGTCACACCCCTTTTCATTCTGTCACGGCCAGGGCGCATTCCAATCCGCCTTCATCCTTGTCGCACCTCGGGACACGCCCCAGGGACGCGCCGGGTGCGCCTCCGCCCTGCAGCAGCCGCCAGCTGCAATCATTCAACGGCAATCAGCACACCTGCCTGTGACGAGCGAGCTGCCTTCTTAAGCCTGCTCAACCTGCCATCCCGTGCCGGAATATAGTCTTCTGTACCGTAAGCCGATACCTAGCTATATGTTCTCTCTGTCCGGATCTCTTTGCTTTCCCTGAGTTGATTGTCGTGTCCTCCCTACCCCGCAGTTCCCTGTGTGCATCCCCGAGTCACGCTGTGTATCTTCCTCGCGCTTCCTGGTTCTCGACTCCTCGCTTGCCCCCGGACTATGACGACTCTCTCTACTGCCTTTCGACCCCGCTTCCGCCCCTGGACAACTCTGCCTGCCTTGCCCTTGTCGGACAGCTCCGCTCCTCTCAACACACACCTCCAACATTTACGGTAAAACGCTCCAGTTAAATACTACACATAGTCTTACACCATACACACTCTTGGATTTTGTCACACTCCATTTCCTTAGTTATTATATTTAGTATTGTTTGATTATTTTATATATATATATATATATATATATATATATATATATATATATATATATATATATATATATATATATACATATGGTCTGTATTAGAGATGTCCGATAATATCGGCAGGCTGATATAATCAACCGATAAATGCGTTAAAATGTAATATCAGAAATTATCGGTATCGTTTTTTTTTTACCTTAGGTTAGGTTATAAAAAAAGCCCAAAACAATATTGTTTTATTTTGAGTCATAATTAAACTGAAATCACTGTTTTATGGGAATAAAGTTACAAAACTAACAATTTTTAATTTCCCAGGTAAAAACTGTAATTGTCCGAGAACAAAGTTAGAAGTTGTAATCATGTGGAAATAAAGTTGTAATATTGTACGAAAAAAAATGCTTTGTGCTATGTTCAATTCTGAATATTACAACAAAACAATTATAATTTACCATCATGAGGTCATACAAAAGTCTTCATTTAGGCCATGGAGTCTGTCATTTTACAAAAATACATCTACAAAACCCAAAACCAGTGAAGTTGGCACGTTGTGTAAATGGTAAATAAAAACAGAATACAATGATTTGCAAATCCTTTTCAACTTATATTCAATTGAATAGACTGCAAAGACAATATATTTAATGATCGAACTGAGAAACATATATAATTTTTGCAAATAATCATTAACTTTGAATTTTATGGCAACAGCACATTGCAAAAAAGTTGGCACAGGTGCATTTTTACCACTGTGTTACATGGCCTTTCCTTTTAACGACAAGTTTGGGAACTGAGGAGACTCATTTTTGAAGCTTTTCAGGTGGAATTCTTTCCCATTCTTGCTTGATGTACAGCTTAAGTTGTTCAACAGTCCGGGGGTCTCCGTTGTGGTATTTTAGGCTTCATAATGCACCACACATTTTTAATGGGAAACAGGTCTGGACTACAGGCAGACCAGTCTAGTACCCGCACTCTTTTACTATGAAGCCACGTTGTTGTAACGCGTGGCTTGGCATTGTCTTGCTGAAATAAGCAGGGGCGTCCATGGTAACGTTGCTTGGATGGCAACATATGTTGCTCCAAAACCTGTATGTACCTTTCAGCATTAATGGCGCCTTCACAGATGTGTAAGTTACCCATGTCTTGGGCACTAATACACTCGCATACCATCACACATGCTGGCTTTTCAACTTTGCGCCTATAACAATCCGGATGGTTCTTTTCCTCTTTGGTCCGGACAACACAACGTCGAGAGTTTCCAAAAACAATTTGAAATGTGGACTCGTCAGACCACAGAACACTTTTCCACTTTGCATCAGTCCATCTTAGATGAGCTCAGGCCCAGCGAAGCAGGTGGCACTTTTGGGTGTTGTTGATAAATGGGTTTCACTTTGCATAGGAGAGTTTTAACTTGCACTTACAGATGTAGCGGCCAACTGTAGTTACTGACAGTGGGTTTCTGAAGTGTTCCTGAGCCCACTTTACACGCTGATGTCGGAGGTAGGAATAATTACTTATTACCATAACAAGGCAAGAATAACAAAATAGGAACGTGCCGACGGAACGGGGAGCTATCGAAAAACCAGCACAGGAATAAGGAGCAAGAATCCAACGTAAATATTGCGTGAAGCAAACAAAACAGCCAGACAGAGTGAGGCGAGAGGCAGGACTAAATAGCTCTCTGTGTCAGGACTTGGACTTTGGCTTGGTTTGTTCTCCCGAGGTGCAAATGAACATTTGGACCAGACATGGCGTGAAGGTGAAGACATTATTTATTTTACACTAACAAAGGAACAAAAAGCGCGCTCAAGGCGGAAGTACAAACTTGACTAACGAAAACAAAAGACTTGCACGGGGGCAAAAAACTATGAACAACAAAAAACACTAACTGTGGCAATAATAAACAAACTTACTTGGCATGGACATGAAGTGTGCAGAGGTGGACAGAGTGTGACAGGGGGCATAAATGCGGGGATGTCGTCAGGACGAACAACAGAAAATGAAAAGCTTAAATAACACAGACATGATTAACGAAAACAGGTGCGTGACTCAAAATGTGAAACAGGTGCGTGACGTGACAGGTGAAAACTAATGGTTGCTATGGTGACAAACAAGAGTGCACAATGAGTCCAAACGTGGAACAGGTGAAACTAATGGGTAATCATGCAAACGAGACAAGGGAGTGAAAAGCCAGAAACTAAACAAAACATGACTAAGACAAAACATGATTACACAGACATGACAGGACCCCCCCTTACGGACAGATCCCAGATGTCCAAGAAAAAAACTTAAGAGTCATGGGAGGGCGGGAGGGGGACATGGCCGTGGGTCGCCAGCCCAAGTGGCCCCGAATCCACCGAGGCATAGTCATGTGGCGGCGGCGAGTGGAACGCCGCTGCAGCAGGCGAGGTGGGCGACCCGGGACGGGCCACATCCGTGGCCGACTGGGAGGTGGGCGCACTTGGCGTGGCGGGCGACCAGGTAGCGGCCATATCCGTGGCCGACGAGGAGACAGGCGCGTCGTCATCTTTGCAGGCGTGGAAGCTCGGCGTGGCAAGTCAGGCGGCGAAGCTCGGCGTGGGTCTTGGTCTTGGCATGGCGGGTCTTGGCTTGGCGGGTCTTGGTCTTGGTCTTGGCTTGGCGGGTCTTGGTCTTGGTCTTGGTCTTGGCGGGTCTTGGCTTGGCGGGTCTTGGTCTTGGCTTGGCGGGTCTTGGTCTTGGCTTGGCGGGTCTTGGTCTTGGCATGGCGGGTCTTGGTCTTGGCATGGCGGGTCTTGGTCTTGGCATGGCGGGTCTTGGTCTTGGCATGGCGGGTCTTGGCGTCGTGGAGCTGCGACTGGCGGCACTTGACGTCGAGCTGCGACTGGCGGCTCTTGACGTCGAGCTGCGACTGGCGGCACTTGACGTCGAGCTGCGACTGGCGGCACTTGACGTCGTGGAGCTGCGACTGGCGGCACTTGACGTCGTGGAGCTGCGACTGGCGGCACTTGACGTCGTGGAGCTGCGACTGGCGGCACTTGGCGTCGTGGAGCTGCGACTGGCGGCACTTGGCGTCGTGGAGCTGCGACTGGCGGCACTTGGCGTCGTGGAGCTGCGACTGGCGGCACTTGGCGTCGTGGATCTGCGACTGGCGGCACTTGGCGTCGTGGAGCTGCGACTGGCGGCACTTGGCGTCGTGGAGCTGGTACCGGAGCTTGGCGTCGTGGAGCTGGTACCGGAGCTTGGCGTGGTGGGTCTTGGCGTGGTGAGTCTTGGCGTGGTGGAGCTGGTGCTAGCCTTGGTGCGGCGACAGGTGCTAGCCGTGGAGCAGCTACAGGTGCTAGCTTTGGTGCAGGTGGAGGTGGCCTAGCTGGGGGTTGCGACTTGGCATGGCGAAGCTGAGTCACCCCACCTGTACAGTTCCCAGCCCTAGCCCCCCCCTCAAGGAGCGGATACCAGACGCGCTCCCCGCGGTCGGGAACCATTTTTAGGGGTGGGTGGAGGGAGGTCAGGAGGGGGGCAGAATCCTCCCCACTAAATTGTCCAAAAAATATTTATTTTTCCCCCACCTGGGGTTGTGTGGGCGGAAAAAAAGAAACATTTTGTGACGGGGGCGGGGCTTGAGTCTTGGGGGGCAAGGACAGTCCCAGTGAGCGGGTCTGTGAAAAAATGTTCTGGAAGTGTCTGATTCTGGCAAAAAAGTCCTTTGGTGGTGGCTGATAGACAAAGTTAACAGAATTTAAAAAAAAATCTTGGTCTCTGACGTCATCACCAGAGGGTGGGGTGACGTCATGACAAGGCGGCGGCGTGATGTCATCTGCGGGAAAACTTATTTGCTGACGACATCTGTCATGACTTGGACTATGGCTTGGTTTGTTCTCCCGAGGTGCAAATGAACATTTGGACCAGACATGGCGTGAAGGTGAAGACATTTTTTATTTTACACTAACAAAGGAACAAAAAGCGCGCTCAAGGCGGAAGTACAAACTTGACTAACGAAAACAAAAGACTTGCACGGGGGCAAAAAACTATGAACAACGAAAAACACTAACTGGGGCAATAATAAACAAACTTACTTGGCATGGACATGAAGTGCGCAGAGGTGGACAGAGTGTGACAGGGAGCATAAATGCGGGGATGTCGTCAGGACGAACAACAGAAAATGAAAAGCTTAAATAACACAGACATGATTAACGAAAACAGGTGCGTGACTCAAAATGTGAAACAGGTGCGTGACGTGACAGGTGAAAACTAATGGTTGCTATGGTGACAAACAAGAGTGCACAATGAGTCCAAACGTGGAACAGGTGAAACTAATGGGTAATCATGCAAACAAGACAAGGGAGTGAAAAGCCAGAAACTAAACAAAACATGACTAAGACAAAACATGATTACACAGACATGACACTCTGATTATTAACCGCGAGCAGGTGAGCGTCCCGACCACTAATCAGAGGCAGGTGAACATAATCAGCACCCATGGCAACAAGGAACACACAAACAAACTAAGGGAATCCTAAACTTAAACTGCGGATCATCACATTCTCAATCTAACAAATTTGATAAGGAAAAAATCTGCATCTGAAAACTTTAACTTAAAAAAAGTTGTAAAATTACAAAAGTAAAGGTATATTGTCATGAGGAAAAACATGATTTTGCAAGAATAACTTGTAACGTTACAAGTAAAAAAAATTCCTATTATTGAAAAAAAGAAAAAAGTTGTATTATTGCAAGAAAAAGTTGTATTGTTACAGTAAAAATGATTGTAAGAGTCTGAAAATGAATTCATGTTATAACTAGAAAAACAGATTTCATGTAGAGATGTCGGCCGATAAATGCTTTAAAATGTAATATCGGAAATTATCCGTATCGGTTTTTTATTATCGGTATCGTTTTTTTTTTGTTTTTTTTAATTTTTTTAAAAATTAAATCAACATAAACAATACAAGATACACTTACAATTAGTGCACCAACCCCAAAAAACTCCCTCCCACACAAAAGGGTTGTTTCTTTCTGTTATTAATATTCTGGTTCCTACATTATATATCAATATATATCAATACAGTCTGCAAGGGATACAGTCCGTAAGCACACATGATCGTGGTCCACTAATAGTACTAACCTTTAACAGTTAATTTTACTCATTTTTTCTTTTTTATTCAAGAATATGTTTTTAATTTATTTATCTTATTTTATTTTATTATTATTTAAAAAAAAGGACCTTATCTTCACCATACTTGGTTGTCCAAATTAGGCATAATAATGTGTTAATTCCACGACTGTATATATTGGTTGATATCGGTATCGGTAATTAAAGAGTTGGACAATATCGGATATCGGCAAAAAGCCATTATCGGACATCCCTAGTTATTAGGGAAATATTGTGAATTTTATAAGAACAAAAGTTAATATTAAAAAAAATAAAATTCGTCAAATTAGAGGAAAAAAGTCATAATTTAATTTAAAAAAAATAAATTATTTGTGTCATTTAAAAATGATTATAATGATATATTATAGTGTAAGTGTATAAATAAAATAATGGAAGTCCATGGCCTAAAGATTGTGGTTCAAAGGATGTCAGGCCTGGAACGATCATATTCCTAAAACAATTATTTCTTATTTCACTCTTTTACATTGAAAAATAAATAAACAATCTTTAAACTTTCATTTTAAACTGACTGGTATGTGTCGTAGTCTCCGTCCATAATGGCTGCTATCAGCTTCTGGGTAGCCTCCATGACCTCCTGCTTACGACCTGCAAGAAACAAACTAATATTAGGAGCAAAAAAAGTGGTCATGGCGTCACTTTATTTTGAATATGCATGCAATTACAATCTAATTATCCAGTTTTTAATGACAGCAAGTTCAAAAAGGAGTAGGAAAAAGCACATGTCAGGATTCTCACTGACAGTTTGGTTATGTTTTGTTTTTTTCTCTGTTTGTTTTATTTCCTGTCAGCGCTCTTATTTTGGTTCCTTTTCCTGCATGTCTCCCTGAGTGGTTGTTTGCCTCACCTGTGCCTGATTGGCAGTCTGGCACACCTGGTGGCAATTGCCAATCAAGCTCCTATTTAGACCTGCCTCTCCCTCCAGTCAGTGCTGGAGTATTACTAGCTGTGGACTGTCTCCAGTTCTCCTGGGTTCTGGTTCATGTTTTTCCTGCATTTTTTTGAACATTAAGATCATGTTTTCCTGCACCAAGCCTGCCATCTCTGCATTTTGGGGTTCATCACCACCACTTCCCTGAAAGCATGTTGTATTTAACAATACCCCTTTTCCAATCGTACCAGTTAGTAACACATGTGTTTGTTGTCTCAAACAGTTGTCAAAAATGATCAAATATTATTAAAACATCATATTATAATACATCATAATATATTTTAAAAATGAATAAATAAAGGAGCAAATTAATTAATAAATAACTAGAATTTTTGCAATTTCTAAAGGAAATGCGTGTGAATGCTGAAGCTGAACTGAAATGCTGATGGAAAGTACAAACCCCGTTTCCATATGAGTTGGGAAATTGTGTTAGATGTAAATATAAACATAATACAATGATTTGCAAGTCATTTTCAACCCATATTCAGTTGAATATGCTACAAAGACAACATATTTGATGTTCAAACTGATAAACATTTTTTTTAGAATTTAATGCCAGCAACACGTGACAAAGAAGTTGGGAAAGGTGGCAATAAATACTGATAAAGTTGAAGAATGCTCATCAAACACTTATTTGGAACATCCCACAGGTGAACAGGCAAATTGGGAACAGGTGGGTGCCATGATTGGTTTATGCAAGGCAAAAACCGTTTATCAACAACACCCAGAAACGGCATTGGCTTCGCTGGGCCTGAGCTCATCTAAGATGGACTGATACAAAGTGGAAAAGTGTTCTGTGGTCTGACGAGTCCACATTTCAAATTGTTTTTGGAAACTGTGGACGTCGTGTCCTCCGGACCAAAGAGGAAAAGAACCATCCGGATTGTTATAGACGCATAGTTGAAAAGCCAGGATCTGTGATGTCATGGGGGTGTATTAGTGCCCAAGACATGGGTAACTTACACATCTGTGAAGGCACCATTAATGCTGAAAGGTACATACAGGTTTTGGAGCAACATATGTTGCCATCCAAGCAACGTTACCATGGACGCCCCTGCTTATTTCAGCAAGACAATGCCAAGCCACGTGTTACATCAACGTGGCTTCATAGTAAAAGAATGCGGGTACTAGACTGGCCTGCCTGTAGTCCAGACCTGTCTCCCATTGAAAATGTGTGGCGCATTATGAAGCCTAAAATACCACAAGGGAGACCCCCGGACTGTTGAACAACTTAAGCTGTACATCAAGCAAGAATGGGAAAGAATTCCACCTGAGAAGCTTAATAAATGTGTCTCCTCAGTTCCCAAACGTTTACTGAGTGTTGTTAAAAGGAAAGGCCATGTAACACAGTGGTGAACATTGCAGCCATGAAATTCTAAGTTAATTATTATTTGCAAAAAAAAAAAAATACATATAAATATGGAAACAGGGTTTGTAGAATGAATGCAGAAATGGTTTGAGTGTAGAAATGGTTTGAAAGTTAAAAAGGTTTCAACATTGACGAGCTGACTCCGAACTGAAATGGTAGTGAGATATAGAATTGGTTTGAAGGTTGAAACAGTTTAAAGGTCAAAAAGGTTTTGAACGATGAAGAGCAATAGCTGTGCTAAAATGTAGGATGGATCTTTAAAATGCAAAATGTTGGTAATGTTGGTAAAATTGCAAAAAACAAATTTGTCTGGAGCCGCAAAAAGTTAAAAGCCTTATGTACAGTAAGTGTTATAATGAAGGCAACACATTAAGTAAGTGTCTCTCAGGGTTAGATAACTCCTGGAAATGACTGGCTTAAAACTGCCAAAGGTATAGATGTGTGTGCCCAAGTTAAAGGAAAGGACAGGCTGTCTTCTTCTAATGGATTTATTACAATCTTTGCAAGCTGGGTAACGTTTGCTGTGGTCTGGAACAACATGGCACACAATCAGAAATGCAGCCAATATTACATACAGATAATGTGTCATGAGACATGCAAATATGAATTAAATACACAGAGGACATAAGTAAAGGAAATTAAATGAACTCAAATATACCTACAAACGAGGCATAATGATGCATTATGTACACACAGCTAGCCTAAACAGCATGTTAGCATTGATTATTAGCACTCCACGCAAGTCAATAACATCAACAAAGCTCACCTTTGTGCATTCACACACAGCATACAACGTTTGGTGGACAAAATGAGACAAAGAAGGAGTGGCATAAAACACGTCTTTCTGTGGCAACGACGGAGAAAGTTGTACACGTAAACCAACTACGGTGAGTTCAAGGACCGCCAAAATTAGTAGGACAAAACGGCGCTGGAAGCATAAGCACAAACATATTAAACAGTGGGCTTTCTAACAAGTAGGAAGGTTTGTGTCATGTTTGTCCTTTGACAGAAACATTATTAAAACAACAAATATATTCCCCCCCGCCCCATCTTTTTCCATTTTTGAAAAAGCCCACTAGGGCGGTGCTAAAGAGCCGCATGGGGCTCGAGAGCCGCGGGTTGCTGACCTCCGGTATAGTTGGAAGAGTTAGCAGACTTCAAAGAGGGTACAAGCTAACATAATCTGTGAATTTTAGCTGTAAATGTATCCCATTTGCTTAAATGCTAGCATAAAAAGTTAGCATGCTAACAGAGGAAGAGCTAGCATACTTTTAAGATGTCACCAGGTAACTAAATACATGATTATTGGGTTAAAAAGTACAAAGATAGCTCAAATGCTAGCAAAAAACTCTCGCATGTCAATATTAGCATGCTAACAATTATATTCTAACAGGTGGCGCCAAGTAACAAAATCCATGATTAATAGCTTAAAATCCAAACAAAAGGCATTATAATGCTAACGCTAACATGCTAGCAGTTGACGAACAAGAGCGAGGAGCTTTTTGACTTTGGAACTGTTCAAATCCATTGAGAAATATGAGATATGTCGGAGTTTGTATTTTACCCATTAATTTTTAATGGGGAGGGATTCCTGGTAATTCCAGTAAAACAGGACATTTTGGGAAATGGAAACATGTTTTTTGGCTTCAATGTCCAGGGTGAGGAGAGTGTGTGGATGCTGGAACGTTTCAAATCGGTTGAGAAATGTGGGCTATGAAGAGGTTTGTATACTGCCCATTCAAGTGAATGCGTAAACATTCCTGGTAATTCCAAGTAATAGGGGAGTTTTTGGAACCGGTAAACACATTGGCTTGAATGTCCAGGATGAGCGGATGTGGGGATGGTGGAACATTTCAAATCAGACGAGAAATGTCGGATATGCAGGAGTTTATATATTGCTCATTCATTTTAAATGGGGAAAAATTCCTGGAAATTCCTGGAAAAACATTAATTTAGGGAAATGGAAATGTGTTCAAATGTCTAGGGTAAAGAGAATTTGTAGATGGTGGAACGGTTCGAATCAAGTACAAAAAAATGGCATAAAACATGTCCTGGAAAACCAGGAATTCCTGGTAATCAGCCAAATGTTTGAACATGGAAACATTTTGACTTGAATGTCCAGGATGAGTGGAGTGTGTGGATGGTGGAACGGTTGAAATCAAATGAGAAACGTGGGATATGCAGAAGTTTGTATATTGCCCATTCATTGTCAATGGGGAAAATGTTCTGGAAATTACGGGAAAACCTGGAATTTTTGGAAAGGGAAAACATGTTTTGCATTTGATACATCGGAAGAGTAGTGTGTGCTGATGGTTGAAAGGTCCAAATCGGTTGAAAAAAATGTCGCAATTCTTTATGTTAGAATTTTGGGCATTGTACAATTTTGAACATGTCCATATTTTTTAATGGGAATTTCCTGGAAATTTGGGGATATCGGGAAAAATGGGAACTTTTGAAAATGTTGATACGCGCACAATTGCCCTGGATGAGATGAACGGGTTGGTGTTGGAATTGTTGGAATCGGTCAAGAAACGTTGACATAGTAACACTGTGTAGTTGAAAATTGGTATTTGGGAGTTCCTGGAATTTCGGGAAAACCGGGAATTTTGACGAAACACAAAATAGGGACATTTGATGTCCCAACTAAGTGGAATGTTTTGATGGTGGAATTGTTGGAATGGATTGACAAAAATGGAAGGAGAAGCAGAAAGTATCAAGCAAGTACAAAGGGTGGACTTAGGATTTTGGGAAACTAAGAATTCTAGGAATTTCTGGAATTTTTTGAACCCGGAAAATAGGCTGTTTGGATGTCCAGGATGAGTGAAATGTGTTGAAGGTGGAATGGTTTGAATTGGTTGAGAAATGTTTGAATGGTAGAATTTGGAAAGATTGTCCATTCATTTCAATGGGAATTTCATGGAAATTTGGAAATTTCGGGAAAACTGGGACTTTGTTTGAAATTTAGATGATGGCACGATTTCCCTGGATGAGATTAATGGGTTAGTGTTGGCATTTTTCGAAGCGGTCGACAAATGTTGAAAATTGCTATTTAGGAATTCCTGGAATTTCGGGAAAACCAGGAATTTTTATGAAAAACAAAATAGGTATGTTTGATGTCCCAACTAAGTGGAATGTTTTGATGGAGGAACGATTAGAATTTGTTGAAATAAGTGAAAGAAGAAGCTGAAAGGACATAGGATTTTTAAAAAAAAACAGGAATTCCTGGAAATTATTGAAGTTGGATGGAACGTGTTGAATGTGGAACGGTTAGAATTGGTTGAGAAATGTTGGAATTTTGGAATCAGGAACTATTTATTCAGGAATTTTCTAGAATTTCGGGAAAACCGGGAATTTTTTTCAAATTTTGATTCTAGCTCAATTGCCCTGAATGAGATGAATGGGTTAGTGTTAGAATTGTTCGAATTTGTTGAGCAATGTTGATGTAGTAACACATCGTATTTGAAAGTTGGTATTTTGGAATTTCGGGAAAACCGGGAATTTTTACGAAAAACTAAATAGCAACATTTGATGTCCAGACTAATTCAATTGTTTTGGTGGTGAAATGGTTGGAATTGGTTGGAAAATGTAATAAAAGCATAAAGAAAAAGGGTGGAATTAGGGCTTTGGAAAACCCAGAATTCGGGGAATTCCTGGAAATGTTCAAAGTCGAAAAAATTGGTAGTTTGAATTTCCAGGATGGTGGAATTTTTTGAAGGTGGAATGGTTTGATATGGATGAAAAAAGTGGAAATAATGGAAGTGTGAAAAATGGCCCATTACATTTCAATGGGAAACATTTCCTGAAAAACTGCAAATTCTGGGAAATCTGGGACATTTAAAAAAAAAAGTTTGACAAATAGCACCAATGGCCTGGAAAGGTTGAACATTTTGAAGTTGGAACGGTATGAATTGAATTAAAAATGTGGAAGGAGTAGAACCTCGAAAAACACTAAGGATTAATTAAAAGATGAACTAGAAAATACAATTCCGGTAGGAAGTGTGTGTGAAAGCCCAATGCTGGAGCAGAATATGTTTGAATGTAGAGTAGGAATGGTTTGAATATTGAAGAATGCTCCTTTAAATGCCAGTGGAATGTACAAAACCCCAAACCAGTGAAGTTGGAACAGGTGCAGAATATAAATTTAGGGAAATGGAAACGTGTTTTTGGCCAGTCTAGTACCCACACTCTTTTACTATGAAGCCACGTTGATGTAACACGTGGCTTGGCATTGTCTTGCTGAAATAAGCAGGGGCGTCCATGGTTACATTGCTTGGATGGCAACATATGTTGCTCCAAAACCTGTATGTACCTTTCAGCATTAATGGTGCCTTCACAGATGCGTAAGTTACCCATGTCTTAGGCACTAATACACCCCCATACCATCACAGATGCTGGCTTTTCAACTTTGCGCCTGTAACAATCCGGATGGTTCTTTTCCTCTTTGGTCCGGAGGACACGACGTCCACAGTTTCCAAAAACAATTTGAAATGTGGATTCGTCAGACTACGGAACACTTTTCCACTTTGTATCAGTCCATCTTAGATGAGTTCAGGCCCAGCGAAGCCGACGGTGTTTCTGGGTGTTGTTGATAAACGGTTTTCGCCTTGCATGGGAGAGTTTTAACTTGCACTTACAGATGTAGCGACCAACTGTAGTTACTGACAAAGGGTTTCTGAAGTGTTCCTGAGCCCATTTAGTGATATCCTTTACACACTGATGTCGCTTGTTGATGCAGTATAGCCTGAGGGATCGAAGGTCACAGGCTTAGCTGCTTACGTGCAGTGATTTCTCCAGATTCTCTGAACTCTTTGATGATATTACGGACCGTAGATGGTGAAATCCCTAAATTCCTTGCAATAGCTGGTTGAGAAAGGTTTTTCTTAAACTGTTCAACAATTTGCTCACGCATTTGTTGACAAAGTGGTGACCCTTGCCCCATCCTTGTTTGTGAATGACTGAGCATTTCATGGAATCTACTCTTATACCCAATCATGGCACCCACCTGTTCCCAATTTGCCTGTTCACCTGTGGGATGTTCCAAATAAGTGTTTGATGAGCATTCCTCAACTTTATCAGTATTTATTGCCACCTTTCCCAACTTCTTTGTCACGTGTTGCTGGCATCAAAATCTAAAGTTAATTATTATTTGCAAAAAAAAACATCAAATATGTTGTCTTTGTAGTGCATTCAACTGAATATGGGTTGAAAATGATTTGCAAATCATTGTATTCTGTTTATATTTACATCTAACACAATTTCCCAACTCATATGGAAACGGGGTTTGTACACACACAGTTGTGTCTTGCTGCAGAAACTACAAACTAATGCACGGCGATGACAACCGTGTACATGCCTCTGCATGTGGATGCACTAAAATACAAACAGCCAGGATTATCAAAAGAAAACAAAGACAAAGCAGGCACTTTCAACTGCAGACGCTGTGGAATTGAGCATGCACAAAAGAAATGTGTATGGCAAACAATGTAGGAACTGTGAAAAAAATTCATCATTTTGCCAAAAATGTGTCGGTCAAGAAGAGTGCACACAATGGATGATGATGTCACAGAGCAGCTAACACAAGAACAAAAAGAAAGTTTGTATAAAAATAGAGCACGGACATGTTCAATTCGAGCTACACCCGGGAGCGCGAGCCAATGAGATTCTTAAAAGCATGGGAAAAAGGAAAAGACCGAGACCAAGTAAAACTGTATGCATATGCAGGAAAGAGGATACCTGTGTTGGGAGTATGCAACTGGGCAGTAAAATACAAAAAGAAAGCATTTGTTCTGGGATTTGTGGTAGTAAAACCAGATGCTATACCACTCCTGGGACTGTGAAGAAATGGGCCTCATCAAGAGAGTGGATACACTGGACAAAAGTGACGATATCAACATTTTTAGAGAGTATGATGTGTTCGAGGGCCAAGGTTGCCTAGAAGGAGAACACAGCATCCGAATTGACCCTATTTAGATTAGACCAGCAGGGGTACTTGCTCTTAGTGGACTACTTCTCAAAGTTTATTGAAGTTGAATGGCTCAAGTCTGACATAAGAAGTGCAAGTGTTATTGTACATCTGAAGTCACAATTTGCCAGATATGGTATTCCTGAAACTTTCATTTCAGATAATGAACCACAGTTCAGCTCTCGGGAGTTTCAAGCATTCGCAGAAGAGTGGGACTTTATTCACAAGGCATCAAGCCCACGTCACGCCCAGTCAAATGGAAAGGCTGAAGAATCCATGGTTGTCTGTGCTCAATTTACGAGGTAGACCTTTGGAGGACATTGCAAAGTCCCTACCCTACCACAGCTGGTAATGGGACGTCGAGTAAGGGCAAAACTTCCAATGCCGTTGCAGATGCTAAGACCCCGAACAGTCTCCATGAGAGTACAACAAAGGCTAGAGCAGTGGTTCTTAAAGGGGAACATTATCACCAGACCTATGTAAGCGTCAATATATTCCTTGATGTTGCAGAAAAAAGACCATATATTTTTTTAACCGATTTCCGAACTCTAAATGGGTGAATTTTGACGAATTAAACGCCTTTCTATTATTTGCTCTCTGAAGCAATCCGCCATTTTCTCACTTTCGTCGGTGTGTTGTCGGAGGGTGTAACAACACGAACAGGGACGGATTCAAGTTGCACCAGTGGCCCAAAGATGCGGAAGTGGCAAGAAATTGGACGAAATTTGTTCAAAATACGAGGGTGTGGGGAAAGCCGACGAAAATGGTCAGTCGTTTGTTCCGCACACTTTACCGACGAAAGCTATGCTACGACAGAGATGGCAAGAATGTGTGGATATCCTGCGACACTCAAAGCAGATGCATTTCCAACGATAAAGTCAAAGAAATCTGCCGCCAGACCCCCATTGAATCTGCCGGAGTGTGTGAGCAATTCAGGGACAAAGGACCTCGGTAGCACAGCAAGCAATGGCGGCAGTTTGTTCCCACAGACGAGCGAGCTAAACCCCCTGGATGTCTTGGCTCACACCGTCCCGAAGATGATCAAGAGAAGAATATCGACCCTAGCTTCCCTGGCTTGCTGACATGAGGGTATGTCTACAGAATATATTAATTGATGAAAATTGGGCTGTCTGCACTCTCAAAGTGCATGTTGTTGCCAAATGTATTTCATATGCTGTAAACCTAGTTCATAGTTGTTAGTTTCCTTTAATGCCAAACAAACACATACCAATCGTTGGTTAGAAGGCGATCGCCAAATTCGTCCTCGCTTTCTCCCGTGTCGCTGGCTGTCGTGTCGTTTTCGTCGGTTTCACTTGCATACGGTTCAAACCGATATGGCTCAATAGCTTCAGTTTCTTCTTCAATTTCATTTTCGCTACCTGCCTCCACACTACAACCATCCGTTTCAATACAGGCGTAATCTGTCGAATCGCTTAAGCCGCTGAAATCCGAGTCTGAATCCGAGCTAATGTCGCTATAACTTGCTGTTCTATCCGCCATGTTTGTTTGTGTTGGCTTCACTATGTGACGTCACAGGAAAATGGACGGGTGTATATAATGATGGTTAAAATCAGGCACTTTGAAGCTTTTTTTAGGGATATTGCTTGATGGGTACAATTTTGAAAAAAACTTCGAAAAATAAAATAAGCCACTGGGAACTGATTTTTAATGGTTTTAACCCTTCTGAAATTGTGATAATGTTCCCCTTTAACCTGGGTTCGGTGAGTCGGCCTCAGGGGTTCGGCGGAGGTCAAAACACACCCGACTCATCGTGTAAATAAAAACTTCTCCCTATCTGCGTATTACGGATACGGCAACAGCAGAAGTCACACTGATTTGCAGGTGTGTAATTTGTTGTGAGTTTATGCACTGTGTTGGTTTTGTTCTTTGAACAAGGTAATGTTCATGCACGGTTCATTTTGTGCACCAGTAAAAAAAACATGTTAACACTTTAGTATGGGGAACATATTCACCATTAATTAGTTGCTTATTAACATGCAAATTAGTAACAGATTGGCTCTTAACTAGTCATTGTTAAAGGGGAACATTATCACAATTTCAGAAGGGTTAAAACCATTAAAAATCAGTTCCCAGTGGCTTATTTTATTTTTCGAAGTTTTTTTCAAAATTTTACCCATCACGCAATATCCCTAAAAAAAGCTTCAAAGTGCCTGATTTTAACCATCGTTATATACACCCGTCCATTTTCCTGTGACGTCACATAGTGATGCCAACACAAACAAACATGGCGCATAGAACAGAAAGCTATAGCGACATTAGCTCGGATTCAGACTCGGATTTCAGCGGCTTAAGCGAAATTGAAGAAGAAACTGAAGCTCGGTTTGAACCGTATGCAAGCGAAACCGACGAAAACGACACGACAGCCAGCGACACGGGAGAAAGCGAGGACGAATTCGGCGATCGCCTTCTAACCAACGATTGGTATGTGTTTGTTTTTAAGTGTTGTAATGTTTTTAAGCTAAATTATTGGTAAACACAGTTTATGTATAATAATTTACGTAAAACCGCGAGTAATGAATAAAGTTTTCATCAAATATTATATTCTGTAGACCTACCCTCATCTGCTCTCTTTTCCTGAAAGCTGATCTGTCCAGTTTTGGAGTTGATGTCAGCAGGCCAGGGAAGCTAGGGTCGATATTCTTCTCTTGATCATCTTCGATGGCATAAGGGACGGTAGAAGCGGTGTGAGCCAAGACATCCAGGGGGTTTAGCTCACTCGTCTGCGGGAAAAAACTGCTGCCATTGCTTGCAGTGCTACCGAGGTCCTTTGTCCCTGAATTGCTCACACACTCCACACTCCGGCAGATTCAATGGGGGTCTGGCGGCAGATTTCTTTGACTTTATCGTTGGAAATGCATCTGCTTTGAGTGTCGCAGGATATCCACACATTCTTGCCATCTCTGTCGTAGCATAGCTTTCGTCGGTAAAGTGTGCGGAACAAACGTCCAATTTCTTGCCACTTTCGCATCTTTGGGCCACTGGTGCAACTTGAATCCGTCCCTGAACATTATCATGTTCCCCTTTAAAGGGGAACATGATAATGTCAACGATAAATTGTTGATTTTAACCGATTTCCGAACTCTAAATGGGTGAATTTTGGCGAATTAAACGCCTTTCTAATCTTCGCTCTCGGAGCGATGACGTCACAACGTGACGTTGCATCAGGAAGCAATCCGCCATTTTCTCAAACACCGAGTCAAATCAGCTCTGTTATTTTCCGTTTTTTCGACTGTTTTCCGTACCTTGGAGACATCATGCCTCGTCCGTGTGTTGTCGGAGGGTGTAACAACACGAACAGGGACGGATTCAAGTTGCACCAGTGGCCCAAAGATGCGAAAGTGGCAAGAAATTGGACGTTTGTTCCGCACACTTTACCGACGAAAGCTATGCTATGACAGAGATGGCAAGAATGTGTGGATATCCTGCGACACTCAAAGCAGATGCATTTCCAACGATAAAGTGAAAGAAATCTGCCGCCAGACCCCCATTGAATCTGCCGGAGTGTGTGAGCAATTCAGGGACAAAGGCCCTCGGTAGCACGGCAAGCAATGGCGGCAGTTTGTTCCAGCAGACGAGCGAGCTAAACCCCCTATCGACCCTAGCTTCCCTGGCCTGCTGACATCAACTCCAAAACTGGACAGATCAGCTTTCAGGAAAAGAGCGCGGATGAGGGTATGTCTACAGAATATATTAATTGATGAAAATTGGGCTGTCTGCACTCTCAAAGTGCATGTTTTTGCCAAATGTATTTCATATGCTGTAAACCTAGTTCATAGTTGTTAGTTTCCTTTAATGCCAAACAAACACATACCTATCGTTGGTTAGAAGGCGATCGCCGAATTCGTCCTCGCTTTCTCCCGTGTCGCTGGCTGTCGTGTCGTTTTCGTCGTTTTCGCTTGCATACGGTTCAAACCGATATGGCTCAATAGCTTCAGTTTCTTCTTCAATTTCGTTTTCGCTACCTGCCTCCACACTACAACCATCCGTTTCAATACATTCGTAATCTGTTGAATCGCTTAAGCCGCTGAAATCTGAGTCTGAATCCGAGCTAATGTCGCTATAGCTTGCTGTTCTTTCCGCCATGATGGTTTGTGTTGGCTTCACTATGTGACGTCACAGGAAAATGGACGAGGGATATTGCGTGATGGGTAAAATTTTTAAAAAAACTTCGAAAAATATAATAAGCCACTGGGAACTGATTTTTAATGGTTTTAACCCTTCTGAAATTGTGATAATGTTCCCCTTTAAGAACGTATTAATGCCTTATTCGGCATGGTCTTATTATAACCCTAACCCTCTAACCCTACCCTAACCCAATAACTCTAAATTAAGTCTTTGTTACTTAGAATATGTTCCCCATATTAAAGTGTTACCAACAACATATAACTTTGTCTTGAATTTGAAAAAAAATATATATATTTTTTTTTCACTAAAGAAGGGTTCGGTGAATGCGCATATGAAACTGGTGGGGTTCGGTACCTCCAACAAGGTTAAGAACCACTGGGCTAGAGTCAAGACAACACATATAAAAGGAGTATTTTGACCTTGGATCACAAGCCCTTCATAAACTTGAGGTTGGGAATCAAGTGAGAATATGGCAAGATGGAACTTGGACTCCGGCTGAAGTCACTACTGGAAAGTCCGATCACCCGAGATCCCATGTTGTGACGAACAGTTGTACAGAAGAAACAGAAAGGGGACGGTGTGACGTGGTTGGGAGAGTGGCCGTGCCAGCGACCTGAGGGTTCCTGGTTCAATCCCCACCTTCTACCAACCTCGTCACGTCCGTGGTGTCCTTAAGAAAGACACTTCACCCTTGCTCCTGATGGGTCGTGGTTAGCGAAAGGAGTATTTTGACCTTGGATCACAAGCCCTTCATAAACTTGCGATTGGGAATCAAGTAAGAATATGGCAGGATGGAACTTGGACTCCGGCTGAAGTCACTACTGGAAAGTCTGATCACCCGAGATCCCATGTTGTGACGAACAGTTGTACAGAAGAAACAGAAAGGGGACGGTGTGGCGTGGTTGGGAGAGTCGCCGTGCCAGCGACCTGAGGGTTCCTGGTTCAATCCCCACTTTCTACCAACCTCGTCACGTCCGTGGTGTCCTTGAGCAAGACACTTCACCCTTGCTCCTGATGGGTCGTGGTTAGCAAAAGGAGTATTTTGACCTTGGATCACAAGCCCTTCATAAACTTGCGATTGGGAATCAAGTAAGAATATGGCAGAATGGAACTTGGACTCCGGCTGAAGTCACTACTGGAAAGTCCGATCACCCGAGATCCCATGTTGTGACGAACAGTTGTACAGAAGAAACAGAAAGGGGACGGTGTGACGTGGTTGGGAGAGTGGTCGTGCCAGCAACCTGAGGGTTCCTGGTTCAATCCCCACCTTCTACCAACCTCGTCACGTCCGTGGTGTCCTTGAGCAAGACACTTCACCCTTGCCCCTGATGGGTCGTGGTTAGGTGTGTGTGAATGGGTGGATGTGGAAATAGTGTCAAAGCGCTTTGAGTACCTTGAAGGTAGAAAAGCGCTATACAAGTATAACCCATTTACCATTTCTGATGAATAATTCACAGGACATGGACAATCAAAATGTGACTCCACCAGAAGTTGGTATTACAGGGCCAGCCAAAGAGAACAAACACTTTACCTACTGTAACACCAAGTGATAATGTAGGTCTTACCAAAACTCACCCTGCTAGAACAGCTCGTGGACGTCTTGTTATCCAGCCAAGAAGGTTAATAGAGGAATAATGGTTATTGTACTGGTGTGTATTTCTGGTCTTGTCATCCTCGTCCGGACAGAAGGGTGACACGTCGGAGACTCTTTACCGAACAAAAAGTTGCGTCATTATACAGGACTGCAGTTCCTGGAGGAGGTCAGGTCAAGAAAATGAGGCACTCCTAACTCGGAGGAGCCGAACCACAGTCTTATATTCCTTCTTTCTCTGTCTGGGTGTGTGTTCATTCAGGAGAGTACAACCTGACCATGCAAGGAGGTGTTTGTGTGTAAGTCATACTTGCCAACCCTCCCGGATTTTCCGGGAGACTCCCGAAATTCAGCGCATCTCCCGAAAACCTCCCGGGACAAATTTTCTCCCGAAAATCTCCCAAAATTCAGGCGGACTCAGGTCCTCCACAATATAAAAAAGCGTACCTGCCCAATCACGTTATAACTATAGAATGATGGAGGGCGAGTTCTTGGTTTCTTATGTGGGTTTATTGTTAGGCAGTTTCATTAATGTCCTCCCAGCGCGGTAACAACACACAACAACAGCAGTCACTTTTTTGTATACCGTAAAGCAGTTCTTCTGCCGTAAACAGCAATGTTGTGACACTCTTAAACAGGACAATACTGCCATCTAGTGCATTTGATGAAGCACTTTTGTGCGTGCCACACATCAATGCATCATCAGAGAGGATGTTCAGCATGGTTTGAAAAATAGTGACAGAGAATAGAACAAGGATGGACAATTCAACCCTTAACTCAACAATGAGTAGATGAGTGTTATGTGTGTGTATATGTGTAAATAAATGAACACTGAAATTCAAGTATTTATTTTATATATATATATATATATATATATATATATATATATATATATATATATATATACACATACATATATATATATATATACAGACATATATATATATATACATACATACATATATATATATATATATAAATAATAAAATATATATATATAATAAAATAAATATATATACATATATATATATATACATACATATATATATATATATACATACATATATATATATATATGTATATATATACATACATATATATATATATATATACATACATATATATATATATATGTATATATATATATAGCTAGAATTCACTGAACGTCAAGTATTTATTATAGATATATACATATATATATATATATATATATATATATATATATATATATATATATATATATATACATATATATATATATATATATATATATATATATATATATATATATATATATATATATATATATATATATATATGAAATACTTGACTTGGTGAATTCTAGCTGTAAATATACTCCTCCCCTTTTAGCCACGCCCCCAACCACGCCCCCGTCCCACCCCGACCACGCCCACCCCCACCCCCCGAAATCGGAGGTCTCAAGGTTGACAAGTATGGTGTAAGTGACTGGGAAGACAACAGATGTATACCATAACTTGTAGGTTGACCTTGAGATAAACATGGAGTCTCTAGTCTTCCAAAGCTATAACTTTTGCATTCCGAAGCCTGGTTTTATTGCTTCCTCTCGCGAGAGAGCTAATTCCAGTCCACATGCGAATGTCCAAATAAGGCTCCTTATTTTATTATGGGCCTCAAACACTATTTACTTAAACCTGGTGGTTTGCTTTCACCATGTGTAGAAGGTAATATGAGTTAATTCATTCACTTCAGTGCCATTATTTGTTTGAACAATGTTCAAAGGTCACTTGCGTCGTGATGCTCATGCTTAAAGTGATATAACTTTATTTTTCAGTAAGATAAATGTGTTAATTTTATAATCAAGCTTTAATTTTAAATGGTCGACTGTGTGACTAATTATTTTGGGGAAAAAGGGTCATGTTCGGATATGTTGTTCTATGTAATATAACATGTGGCCAGGAGAGGGCATTGTGAGCAGGCCATGAAAGAATGTGTGTGCTTTTGCTTACTACAAACCCCGTTTCCATATGAGTTGGGAAATTGTGTTAGATGTAAATATAAACGGAATACAATGATTTGCAAATCATTTTCAACCCATATTTAGTTGAATATACAACATATTTGATGTTCAAACTGATAAACTTTTTTTTTTTTTTGCAAATAATCATTAACTTTAGAATTCGATGCCAGTAACACGTGACAAAGAAGTTGGGAAAGGTGGCAATAAATACTGATAAAGTTGAGGAATGCACATCAAACACTTATTTGGAACATCCCACAGGTGAACAGGCAAATTGGGAACAGGTGGGTGCCATGATTGGGTATAAAAGTAGATTCCATGAAATGCTCAGTCATTCACAAACAAGGATGGGGCGAGGGTCACCACTTTGTCAACAAATGCGTGAGCAAATTGTTGAACAGTTTAAGAAAAACCTTTCTCAACCAGCTATTGCAAGGAATTTACGGATTTCACCATCTACGGTCCATAATATTATCAAAGGGTTCAGAGAATCTGGAGAAATCACTGCACGTAAGCAGCTAAGCCCGTGACCTTCGATCCCTATAGGCTGTACTGCATCAACAAGCGACATCAGTGTTTAAAGGATATCACCACATGGGCTCAGGAACACTTAAAAAAAGCCATTGTCAGTAACTGCAGTTGGTCGCTACATCTGTAAGTGCAAGTTAAAACTCTCCTATGCAAGGCGAAAACCGTTTATCAACAACACCCAGAAACGCCGTCGGCTTCGCTGGGCCTGAGCTCATCTAAGATGGACTGATACAAAGTGGAAAAGTGTTCTATGGTCCCCAAAGTTACGTACGTGACATGCACATAGCGGCACGCATGTCTGGGCAAGCGATCAAATGTTTGGAAGCCGCAGCTGCATGCGTACTCACGGTACGGCGTCTGCGTATCCAACTCAAAGTCCTCCTGGTAAGAGTCTCTGTTGTCCCAGTTCTCCACAGGCCAATGGTAAAGCTCGACTGTCATGTTTCGGGAATGTAAACAATGAAACACCGGCTGTGTTATCCGGCACAACAGTCAGGGGGTGCATTCTACCGCGGAGGTGCGTTATCCGGCACAACACCTGCCGCAGTATACCGCTTCCCACCTACAGCTTTCTTCTTTGCTGTCTCCATTGTTCATTGAACAAATTGCAAAAGATTCACCAACACAGATGTCCAGAATACTGTGGAATTTTGCGATGAAAACAGACGACTTAATACATACTTGCCAACCTTGAGACCTCCGATTTCGGGAGGTGGGGGCAGGGGGGTGGGGTGGGCGTGGTTGGGGAGGGGGCGTGGTTAGGGGCGTGGTTAAGAGGGGAGGCATATATTTACAGCTAGAATTCACCAAGTCAAGCATTTCATATATATATATATATATATATATATATATATCAATCTAAGAAATACTTGACTTTCAGTGAATTCTAGCTACATATATATTTATATTTATTTTATTATATATATATATATATGTATATATAAATAAAATAAATACTTGAATTTCAGTGTTCATTTATTTACACATATACACACACATAACACTCATCTACACATTGTTGAGTTAAGGGTTGAATTGTCCATCCTTGTTCTATTCTCTGTCACTATTTTTCTAACCATGCTGAACACCCTCTCTGATGATGCATTGCTGTGTGGAACGCACAAAAGGGCTTTCATCAAATGCACTAGAGTCTGGGATCTTCCATCTCTCCCTAGCATGGCCCAAAACCGGTCAATCTTTGCTTCCTGAGGAAGATCTTCAGTGCCAAGCACTTGGTTGTCCACTACTTGTTCTCAGAGGCTATCCAGGTCCAATCGCAGCTGCGGCTTGGAATTTACAAGCTGTTATGAGAGTAGCGTATGTGTGTGTGTGGCCCTTTAATATAGGTGAGCATGTGAGGTGAGTGACGTCAGTGAGTGTGTGGGCGAGAGAAGAGAGGGAGCGGTAGAGTGAGTGCGGGCGGGGACTAGTTTGTTTTGTGTTGGATTGCCTGTGTGCAAGCAATCAATAAAGCAAGAATTGCAACTAATCACCGGACTCAGGCAGGAAAGGTGCAACAAAGCGTATTTCTTCATCTTACCCGTCGTCGGCGTCGCCACGGCTGTATCTTCCTCGTTCTTCTGCTTCGTCTCCTTGTTGTGTGCGCAGTTGTGCACTGCACTCTCTAAAAGCCGTATATGTTATTGATGTTATAGATGGCAGTATTGTCCTGTTTAAGAGTGTCACAACATTGCTGTTTACGGCAGACGAACTGCTTTACGGTAGACAAAAACGTGACTGCTGCTGTTGTGTGTTGTTACCGCGCTGGGAGGACGTTAATGCAACTGCCTGACAATAAATTGTCGGAGGCAGATATTTACATATATCCATATTTAATTGTTCCTTCTTTAATTTCATTGTCATATTACAAAACAGCTAGTGTTTTTCTTCCAATTGTGGTCTTTTGGTTGTCTGCAAATACTGTGTGCTAACCTTGGGTATGGAATGTAAGAAAGAGAGATACTCCTTCTTCTTATCTATTCTTCTGTCCAGATGCGGAGGACAATGGGCATGTGTTTGGGCTGGAAAGACAAGACAACGAGGGTGGGAGGGAGAGAGACTTTATAGAATAGAAGGTTTCCATTTTTTAGGGCAGACCATCTTAGCTGTGCGATTGAATGTTCTATGCTGGACTGGTCTCATTTATATTTACAAAGCTTTGCAAATATATTACAAAATACCTATTCTGTCTCTGGTGGTTCTTTTACTCAGCTTTAAGTGTCGTAAAGAGCTTGGGAGCGACGACCAGAAACTTGAATTCCCTGGGAGGAACAACTGGTCCAAACGCAACAAAACCCACATAAGAAACCAAGAACTCACCCTCGATCATTCTACAGTTATAATGTGATTGGGCAGGCACACTGTTTATATCGTGGGAAAGCGGACTCAGGTCCGCATGGAGCTGGAGGGGGCGTGGCCTCCAGCTCCGCCTGAATTTCGTGAGATTTTCGGGAGAAAATTTGTCCCGGGAGGTTTTTGGGAGAGGCGCTGAATTTCGGGAGTCTCACGGAAAATCCGGGAGGGTTGGCAAGTATGACTTAATAGCTGGCCACCATGCTGTCCCAAAATGTCCTCTACAATCCGTGACGTCACACGCAGGCGTCATCATACCGAGACGTTTTCAGCAGGATATTTTGCGCGAAATTTAAAATTGCACTTCAGTATTGGCATGTGTTGCAATGTTAAGATTTCATCATTGATATATAAACTATCAGACTGCGTGGTCGGTAGTAGTGGGTTTCAGTAGGCCTTTAAGGCAAGACTGTTTTATAAATATCTCTGCAATGCCTCCATGGGACTTATGCAGATCCCAAATACACAACAGCAGGTACTAATAGGTAAGAAAAGTTGTTTTTTGATAATAGGTCCTTAGAATGTTGGGGGGCTGAACTGGGGCTAAGCAGATCTCTGAGGGGCCTATAGCGCCCCCAAGCCCCGTTGTAGCGCCATCCCTGACGGCCATGTGAAGTGTTTCCTCAAATGAGCACCAGGTGACACAACTTTTCTAGGAAGTTTATTCATGTAGACAAGTGCAAACAATTCATGAATGAGTCAATCCTTTCGGACAACAACAACAACAACAAAAATCAAGTCAAGTCGAATGTGGATTATTAAAAACACACACATTATATTTTTACGGTAAACACGGACAGTAATGGTGCAGTCTTTGGCCACAGAAAAGAACACAAATAAATATTTTAAAAAATGCAGAGCGTAACACAAAAATGGGGAGGAAAAACCCAGCAAAGTCGGAAGTATAACGATCAGGATATATTGCAGCGTCGTTTTTCAATTGTACATTCCGTTAGTGTGCTGCATCAAGGTGGACCATCCGGCTTCTAAAAAAAATACCAAAAAATAGTTTTTTCAACAGTTTTTGCAATGTGAGTGCAGACACTAACCTTGCCCGTGTTTCTTCTGACATCGTCTGTCCTCTGTCGCGTTACCACCCTCGTCTTCACCACCTGGCTGACCTTTCTATCCTTTGCAGGCTCCATCTCAAATCCCGCAACCTCCGCCTGTTTCTTTAGGAGAGGAGGTCATGTGGTTATTATATAAATGGAGCATAAGGTCCTGGGTTCAATCTCGGGCTCGGGATATTTCTGTATGGAGTTTGCATGTTCTGCGTGGGTTCTACTCCGGCTTCCTCCCACCTCCAAAGACATGCACCTGGGGATAGGTTGATTGGCAACACTAAATTGGCCCTAGTGTGTGAATGTTGTCTGTCTATCTGTGTTGGCCCTGCGATGAGGTGGCGACTTGTCCAGGGTGTAACCCGCCTTCCGCCCGAATGTGTCTGAGATAGGCTCCAGCACCCCCCGCGACCCCGAATTAGACAAGCGGTAGAAAATGAATGGATGGAGATGGATCATCCTAACAATAGACTTAGACTTAGACAATCATTATTGATCCACAAGGGAAATTGTTATTTCTATTTCCTTCATCTCTGTGCCTACACGGCATCCCCGGCGCTTTTTCCGTAGTTCCACGGGAAGGTCCAGCCGCGATCCCCATAGCTCTGGGGGAAAGGAGAGCTCAAACAGCCCCTCCCGTGTGTAAACAAAGGGCCGGCTGGTCAAATGATCAAAGCCAAACACAAAACGGCCCGAAAAGAAAAAGAAAAGTAAAGAAAACACACAAAAGCGCCCAAGAACCATAATTAATGGTTTACGGAAAGAGAAGTGATAACAAAAAAAGCAAGAAAAGTTGAGAAGAATACGACAAATAAAGAGAAGTGAATTATATTTATATAGCGCTTTTCTCTAGTGACTCAAAGCGCTTTACATAGTGAAACCCAATATCTAAGTTACATGTAAACCAGTGTGGGTGGCACTGGGAGCAGGTGGGTAAAGTGTCTTGCCCAAGGACACAACGGCAGTGACTAGGATGGCGGAAGCGGGAATCGAACCTGGAACCCTCAAGTTGCTGGCACGGCCGCTCTACCAGCCGAGCTATGCCGGAATTCAAAGGAGGTACTGTGAGGTGTTTCCTTCACGGGCGCATCAAAAAATATAATAAAAAATAATAGGCCCACATGGGGGCCTCGTGGTTAAACGTGTGGAGATTGAGGATTCAAACCTCCACTTGAGTTTGTATGGTTTTTTTCGGCTACTCTGGCTTTTTTCTCTCACATTACAACAACATGCGTGTTGTGTTAATTGGAGACTGTAAAGTTTCTGTAGCTGTGAATGTTTGTTTATCTACAAACCCTGTTTCCATACGAGTTGGGAAATTGTGTTAAATATAAACGGAATACAATGATTTGCTAATCATTTTCAACCCATATTCAGTTGAATATGCTACAAAAACAACATATTTGATGTTCAAACTCATAAATAATAATAAACTTAGAATTTCATGGCTGCAACACGTGCCAAAGTAGTTGGGAAAGGGCATGTTCACCACTGTGTTACATGGCCTTTCCTTTTAACAACACTCAGTAAGCGTTTGGGAACTGAGGAGACACATTTTTGAAGCTTCTCAGATGGAATTATTTCCCATTCTTGCTTGATGTACAGCTTAAGTTGTTCAACAGTCCGGGGGTCTCCATTGTGGTATTTTAGGCTTCATAAAGCGCCACACATTTTCAATGGGAGACAGGTCTGGACTACAGGCAGGCCAGTCTAGTACCCACACTCTTTTACTATGAAGCCACGTTGATGTAACACGTGGCTTGGCATTGTCTTGCTGACATAAGCAGGGGCGTCCATGGTAATGTTGCTTAGACAGCAACATATGTTGCTCCAAAACCTGTATGTACCTTTCAGCATTAATGGCGCCTTCACAGATGTGTAAGTTACCCATGTCTTGGGCACTAATACACCCCCATACCATCGCAGATGCTGGCTTTTCAACTTTGCGCCTATAACAATCCGGATGGTTCTTTTCCTCTTTGGTCCGGAGGACACGACGTCCACAGTTTCCAAAAACAATATGAAATGTGGACTCGTCAGACCACAGAACACTTTTCCACTTTGTATCAGTCCATCTTAGATGAGCTCAGGCCCAGCGAAGCCGATGGCGTTTCTGGGTGTTGTTGATAAATGGTTTTCGCCTTGCATAGGAGAGTTTTAACTTGCACTTACAGATGTAGAGACCAATTGTAGTTACTGACAGTGGGTTTCTGAAGTGTTCCTGAGCCCATGTGGTGATATCCTTTACACACTGATGCCGCTTGTTGATGCAGTACAGCCTGAGGGATCGAAGGTCACGGGCTTAGCTGCTTACGTGCAGTGATTTCTCCAGATTCTCTGAACACTTTGATGATATTACGGACCGTAGATGGTGAAATACCTAAATTCATGGTTGAGAAAGGTTTTTCTTAAACTGTTCAAAATTTGCTCACGCATTTGTTGACAAAGTGGTGACCCTTGCCCTATCCTTGTTTGTGAATGACTGAGCATTTCATGGAATCTACTTTTATACCCAATCATGGCACCCACCTGTTCCCAATTTGCCTGTTCACCTGTGGGATGTTCCAAATAAGTGTTTGATGAGCATTCCTCAACTTTATCAGTATTTATTGCCACCTTTCCCAACTTCTTTGTCACGTGTTGCTGGCATCAAATTCTAAAGTTAATGATTATTTGCAACAAAAAAAAATGTTTATCAGTTTGAACATCAAATATGTTGTCTTTGTAGCATATTCAATTGAATATGGGTTGAAAAGGATTTGCAAATCATTGTATTCCGTTTATATTTACATCTAACACAATTTCCCAACTCATATGGAAACGGGGTTTGTATACGTGCCATGTGATCGGGCTGGTGACCAGTCCACTATGGACCCAGACTAGGATAGATTCCAGCTTACCCTTGAACCTAACAAGGATAAGCAGTATCCAACAATGGATGGATGATAATAACATTGATAATAATAGCACAGTGGTATCTTAATTGAGTATTTTGACATACAATGATGGCAATTCCGGCTCTTTGTGGAGTGACGCTCTTTTGGCTCTGCTCAATAAAAAGAGGCGACTCCCAAGTGGCTCCTTTAGAGTTCTTTGTTACTTAAAATAATTCATTACCAAATTATTTGTAAAATGAATAGCCAACGTCAAAACACATTAAAATATAACGTATGCACAGTATTTATATGGCTTTATTAATAAACTATACATACCGTATATTCTGGACCATAGGGCGCACCAGATTATAAAGCGCACTGTCTATTTCCATACAAAAGGCGCATTAAAGGGGTCGTATTATGATTTTTTTTTTCTAAATGCAAAACACTTCCTTGTGGTCTACATAACATGTAATGGTAGTTCTTTGGTCAAAATGTTGCATAGATGATGTTTTACAGATCATCTTCAAGCCGCTTTCTGACAGTCTCTTCAGGATGCGCCGTTTTGTGGGCGGTCTTATTTACGTGCCTCCACTTCGACAGCGTCTTCTCCCCGTCATCTTTGTTGTAGCGGTGTAGCGTGCAAGGACGTTGGTGGAAGAAGTGTCAAAAGATGGAGCTAATTGTTTTAACATTCAGACTTTACTTCAATCAATAATGGAGCAGCATCTCCTCATCCGTGGCTCACCAACGCCGGACATGTGTCTCGTGAAAAACTGTCCAACCGGAACTCTCTAATAACTAAAGTTCTTTGGGTGAATAATGTAAACTCACTACACCGGTATGTTTTAGCACTTCCATAGCGTGATATAAGTTAGAACTTTACACTACTTTATATTAGAAATGGCAACAGCGGAGGATGAATGTCCCATAACAAGAAGAAGTTTATCGACTACGGTGGCGGACGTGCGCAAAATTTTCAGGACTTATGCAGATCCCAAATACACATCAGCAGGTATCAGAAGGCAAGAAAAGTTGGTTTTGCATAATATTGTGAAACAAAACACCAGATAATGTGTCTTACCTTATACACACACCATAATAATACTGGTATGTTGAAGCACAGTACAATCCATCAAGCGGTGCGGCTTCATAGCTTACCAAAGTCGTACTAAAACATTTTGATGGATTTTTGAGCGCCGTGTGTAATGTTCTGTATTTTCAATGGAACATATAAAATGTTGGTGTTGTTTACTTGAGTCAATTGCAGTCTACACGTATCTCTTATGTGTGACTGCCATCTAGTGGTCACACTTATCGTTACACTATGTACCAAATAAAATTGCTTTGAGGTCGGTAAGCACAACCAGAATTATTACGTACATTAGGCACACCGGGTTATAAGGCACAGTGTCGAGTTTTGAGAAAATGAAAAGATTTTAAGTGCGCCTTATAGTCCGAAAAATACGGTACATCTATTTTAAAGGGGAACATTATCACAATTTCAGAATGGTTAAAACCATTAAAAATCAGTTCCCAGTGGCTTATTTTGCTTTTCGAAGTTTTTTTCAAAATTTTACCCATCACGCAATATCCCTAAAAAAAGCTTCAAAGTGCCTGATTTTAACCATCGTTATATACACCCGTCCATTTTCCTCTCACGTCACATAGTGAAGCCAATACAAACAAACATGGCACATAGAACAGCAAGCTATAGCGACATTAGCTCGGATTCAGACTCGGATTTCAGCGGCTTAAGCGATTCAACAGATTACGCATGTATTGAAACAGATGGTTGTAGTGTGGAGGCAGGTAGCGAAAACGAAATTGAAGAAGAAACTGAAGCTATTGAGCCAAATCGGTTTGAACCGTATGCAAGCGAAACCGACGAAAACGACACGACAGCCAGCGACACGGGAGAAAGCGAGGACGAATTCGGCGATCGCCTTCTAACCAACGATTGGTATGTGTTTGTTTGGCATTAAAGGAAACTAACAACTATGAACTAGGTTTACAGCATATGAAATACATTTGGCAACAACATGCACTTTGAGAGTGCAGACAGCCCATTTCAGGCGCGCTAAGAATATATATTTTTCTACGATTTCAGCACTCAGGTTAACCATACCTAAATAGACACAAAATACTGCATTACACAAGACTACCCGAATGATTGAAAAAAATAAATGTTTTTAAGCTAAATTATTGGTAAACACAGTTTATGTATAATAATTTATGTAAAACTGCGAGTAATGAATAAAGTTTTCATCAATTAATATATTCTGTAGACAAACCCTCATCCGCTCTCTTTTCCTGAAAGCTGATCTGTCCGGTTTTGGAGTTGATGTCAGCAGGCCAGGGAAGCTAGGGTCTTTATCGTTGGAAATGCATCTGCTTTGAGTGTCGCAGGATATCCACACATTCTTGCCATCTCTGTCGTAGCATAGCTTTTGTCGGTAAAGTGTGCGGAACAAACGACTGACCATTTCGTCGGCTTTCCCCACAGCCTCGTGTTTTGAACAAATTTCGTCCAATTTCTTGCCACTTTTGCATCTTTGGGCCACTGGTGCAACTTGAATCCGTCCCTGTTCGTGTTGTTACACCCTCCGACAACACACCGACAAAAGTGAGAAAATGGCGGATTTCTTCCCGATGTGACGTCACAACGTGACGTCATCGCTCCGAGAGCGAATAATAGAAAGGCGTTTAATTCGTCAAAATTCACCCATTTAGAGTTCGGAAATCGGTTAAAAAAATATATGGTCTTTTTTCTGCAACATCAAGGTATATATCGACGCTTACATAGGTCTGGTGATAATGTTCCCCTTTAAATAAAAAAGACCAATTTGAATTTGTGAAATAACACAACATCGACTAAACATCACTCAACAAAATATAACTTAAAATGTGCAAAAGAAAGAGAAAAAGCAGCATCCAGGTGAGGTTTTAACAAAGATTGGCATTCAAAAAACCAACGGCCTCAGCTTGAGAGGCTGATTGATTGATTGATTGAAACTTTTATGAGTAGATTGCACAGTACAGTACATATTCCGTACAATAGACCACTAAATGGTAACACCCCAATAACTTTTTCAACTTGTTTAAGTCGGGGTCCACGTTAATCAATTCATGATCCTGTTCCTCCTTCCTGTTACGACCTGCCCTGTTTTGGAGAAGATTCTTTCTTTCTGACGATCGAGCCTGATCGATATGACATGTTTATTTTACAAAGTGTACACTCTGCCTTTCCGGACTCTCACACTTTAAACAAAAGCTTTCTATCGGGAGCCGGCTCTCTTGTTTGCGAGTCGGATCCCGTCGTTCCCGTCCAAGAGCTGGCTCCAATCCGGCTCTCGTTGGCGACAGACCCATCACTAACGGGCGGTCTCTCCCACAGCCCAAGACCAGAGATCGACACAATCCTGCCCTAAGAAGCGGACCACCACTCTCAGTCGGCATCACGCAGCATGCAACCACTAACGTCCAAACGACGAACATTTACCCATGAAAATATGGAGAAGCTGTTGACGTGTTTCAGTTCGAAACGGACCGTCGCTACACAAACATATTTCTTGCTGTCAACTCAGACCTCTACGGTCCGTCACTCAAAAGGCATTTGTGTGCACCATAAACAAAAATTTCCTAGTTGCTATGGTTACCCGACTCTTACAAAGGTCTTCTCCTCATGTTAAATGCTGATGAAAAGGTGCATCACTCCATTACATAAAGCAGACCTTGGCAAATTAAGGCCCGGGGGCCACATGCGGCTCGTCAAGCTTTTCAATCTGGCCCGCCGGACATTCCCAAATCATTTATTTAGATCTTTAAGATGGAAAGTGTAGCAGTCATTATGATGTGCAGTGATCTTTTCAAATGACCGTAAGTCTTGAACTATACAAAGTATTTCAATGGTTGGAATCTGTGATTTTGCATGATGTACGAGTTACTATGGTAATCTAATTAGTCACTATGGTAATTTAATTAGTCACTATGGTAATCTAATTAGTTACTATTAATGTAAGTCACAACAGCTCAGACGAGGCACCAAGCAGTGTGGGTGGGGAGCGTTTCCACAGAGTGTTTCCAGAGCCAGCCTGAAATGCGGGTGTTCAAGGGACAGACAACAGACAACACAATTCTAAAGTTTAGTGATGTATCAGATTGTAGGTGGGTTTATTTTTGTACCCTTCACTTTCATATTTTGCTTTTTGTTGCATTTTTGTTGCATTTCGATTGATTGTAAAATATGTCGATGGAGAGGGGGTGTGACGTTCATATGTTGTCAATATTCCGTGTTTTATCCTTCATAGTTAATATTGTAAATCCCACATTTTTTATTTTCATGTACATTCTGGGTGTCTCATACAGTAACATTTTTTTTTAATTACATTACGTTTTTTTAGGGCGGTCTGTCATAACGTTTTTAGTATTCAATCAAACATTATTGTGAGGTTTTGTATTAGTGTTCTTAAAAATAGATTTTTTTTCTCAAAATTTGGACCCCCCCCCGAGGCAAAACAATTGCCTAGGCCTGACATAAAACTACTCCTAGTTGTTTATAGTTGTGTTCTTTTTAAAAAGACCTGTTAACTTCATTTCAATTTGCAGGGCTTATGTTTTGTCGTGGAACAAATACAACTCTCAGGTCCAGATAACCTTTATTACGACTTAACATTTATGAAATCATTTGAAGTAAAATTTATATCTTAATATTAAATTGTTTTTATTTTAAATATTGCATTCTTATAAATTAATCCTACTCAGTGGCCTAGTGGTTAGAGCGTCCGCCCTGAGATCGGTAGGTTGTGAGTTCAAACCCCGGCCGAGTCATACCAAATACTATAACAAGTGACTCACTTGTTGACCACCGCTTGCTTGATTCGAGTTCATGGATTCCTCGGACACTCCGCCTCGTTCAGAGCTGTGCAAAGAAAAGCAGAAGGGGTATATAGTTTGCCACAAAAAGTGGATAGTTTGCTACGAGGCGACTAAGGTACCGAACCAAATAGACTTGGTCTCAAATCCAGAATTTAGTGACAAATGGTGTCAGGATCGGACTTACCATGTAATAGTTTGGATCCGCTGGACGATGTCCATTCTGTTGATCTCGGTCAGTCTCTTGATGAGTGCGGTTTCTAAGTCGAACAGTCAAAAAATATGTTATTTATGTACAATACCACTTTAGTCTTGTGCAACATGTACAATACCACCCCAACCCACCCCCCGCGAGATTCCCAGTATTACACACCCTCCGGTCCTCATCTTTAAGAGAGAAACCAACACCCCGGTCTGCCAATTCAAAGGCACAGCCTTGACGTCCACACAATGTTGTCAACCAAGACAACCACAAAGTATCCAAAGCCTTAACAAAGGTCTGGCAGATAAAATCCACCTGCCACCGAAGAGATTTTTAACTACCTTGGGGACCTCATATCCAGAAATAGGAGAGCCCACCACAGAGTCCCCGGTGACTGCTTCTTCAAAGGAAGATGTGTAGGTAGGATTGAGGTTTTTTACGTATTCCCTCCACCGATTCACAACAGTCGAGGTCAACAGGACATAGTCCCCACCATACATGTTGTTCACAGTGCACTCCTAACCTTGCTGAGACGGTAGATGGTGGATCAGAATCCCTTGAAAGCCGTCCGGCAGACCTTATCCATGGCTTTCCCCGAACCCCTCCCATGTCTGAGTTTTTGCCTTGGTGATCGCGAAAGCCTGTCAGTACCTGTTAGCTGCTGACCTGATAGGACTCCTTCTTCAACTTGACGGCATCCCTCACCGCTAGTGTCCACCAACAGTTTCTGAGATAACCGCTACGATAGGCGCTAACCACATTCCGGCCACAGCTCTGATCAGCCGCCTCAACAATAGAGGAATGGAACATGGTCCACTCGGATTCAATGTCTGACGCCTCCCTTAAAACATGTTCGAAGCTCTTCTGGACGGGGGAATTTAAACACTTTCTGAAGGGAGACTCTGACGTCACGAGCAACATAGGTATCAAAATATGACTCCATCCATCCATCCATCTTCTTCCGCTTATCCAAGGTCGGGTCGTGGGGGCAGCAGCCTAAGCAGGGAAGCCCAGACTTTCCTCTCCCCAGCCACTTCGTCCAGCTCTTCCCGGGGGATCCCGAGGCGTTCCCAGGCCAGCCGGGAGACATAGTCTTCCCAACGTGTCCTGGGTCTTCCCCGTGGCCTCCTACCGGTTGGACGTGCCGTAAACACCTCCCTAGGGAGGTGTTCGGGTGGCATCCTGACCAGATGCCTGAACCACCTCATCTGGCTCCTCTCGATGTGGAGGAGCAGCGGCTTTACTTTGAGCTCCCCCCGAATGGCAGAGCTTCTCACCCTATCTCTAAGGGAGAGCCCCGCCACCCGGCGGAGGAAACTCATTTCGGCCGCTTGTACCCGTGATCTTGTCCTTTCGGTCATAACCAAAAGCTCATGACCATAGGTGAGGATGGGAGAGTAGATCGACCGGTAAATTGAGAGCTTTGCCTTCCGGCTCAGCTCCTTCTTCACCACAACGGATCGATACAGCGTCCGCATTACTGAAGACGCCGCACCTGTCGATCTCATGTTCCACTCTTCCCTCACTCGTGAACAAGACTCCTAGATACTTGAACTCCTCCACTTGGGGCAGGGTCTCCTCCCCAACCCGTAGATGGCCTTCCACCCTTTTCCGGGCGAGAACCATGGACTCGGACTTGGAGGTGCTGATTGTCATCCCAGTCGCTTCACACTCGGTTGTGAACCGATTCAGGGAGAGCTGAAGATCCTGGCCAGATGAAGCCATCAGGACCACATCATCTGCAAAAAGCAGAGACCTTATCCTGCAGCCACCAAACTGGATCCCCTCAATGCCTTGACTGCACCTAGAAATTCTGTCCATAAAAGTTATGAACAGAACCGGTGACAAAGGGCAGCTTTGGCGGAGTCCAACCCTCACTGGAAACGTGTCCGACTTACTGCCGGCAATGCGTACCAAGCTCTGACACTGATCGTACAGGGAGCGGACCGCCACAATCAGACAGTCCGATACCCCATACTCTCTGAGCACTCTCCACAGGACTTCCCGAAGGACACGATCGAATGCCTTCTCCAAGTCCACAAAGCACATGTAGACTGGTTGGGCAAACTCCCATGCACCCTCAAGGACCCTGCCGAGAGTATAGAGCTGGTCCACAGTTCCATGACCAGGACGAAAACCACACTGTTCCTCCTGAATCCGAGGTTCGACTATCCGGCGTAGCCTCCTCTCCAGTACACCTGAATAAACCTTACCGGGAAGGTTGAGGAGTGTGATCCCACGATAGTTGGAACACACCCTCTGGGTCCCCTTCTTAAAGAGAGGAACCACCACCCCGGTCTGTCAATCCAGAGGTAGCGCCCCCGATGTCAACGCGATGCTGCAGAGTCTTGTCAACCAAGACAGCCCCACAGCATCCAGAGCCTTAAGGAACTCCGGGCGGATCTCATCCACCCCCGGGGCCTTGCCACCGAAATATGACTCTGTTTGATTTAATGTGAATCGATACTCGTTAGTACCAACCAAATTCGGTATCCATCCCATAACCGCAGGTAATTTTTTTTAATGTCAGTTAAATAGTGTTTCTGTCCATTTTGTGTTGAGCTGTTAAAAACAGCATTATGTTTGATTTGCAGAAAGCAAACTAATTGTGCGGTCCCAGGTTGATGTTATTTAAAACTTAAAAAATTATCTGTCAAAGATACACTTTAATGAAACGAAAAAATTAAGCTAAAAGATAAGTTAAAACACGATATCTATCTGAGATTAATCACAATTAATTACGAGTTATATATTGTCAAAATGTGATTAATCCCGATTAAATATTTTAACCATTTGACAGCCCAATTTTTTAAAGACAAAGGTCTCGTAGAATTCCGACTTTCAGGTGTCACCATACCTGTGGCACCCTCTTCCTTCATCCAGTGATTCAAAAGTGCGTAGCTTTGGTCTTGCAAGGAGTCAGGATTTTCGATCCGTATCAAATCAATCTTTTCCTGGCTGAGTCCCAGTTCTCGCGCTAGCTCTATTGCAAAAATACATCAAATCAAATTTAAGTCATGGATGTCGCTATACTGCAGTGCTTTACTGTACCTGCCCAGCTGAAGCCCAAGTGGTCTGCTGTCATAAAAAACGTTTGCTTTGGACACTCTGTTGCATCTATTAGAAACATTACACAAGCTAGTTAGCATGCGCTATCAGTCAGAATTGGGACACTCACACTAGGCTGTGTTTATCGTACATTTTGGCGCCAGAGACATTACTTTATTACAATACAAGGCTCACTAAATTTAGCCACAAAATTACGTTAATGGACTCAAACACACTATGTATGTATTTGGAACTTCCGGTTGGGCCATGGCTGAGTAGGGAATTCCAGTCATCCTATTACGAAAATCCTCCATTAAACTTGACAACCAAAAAAAAAGAAGTCTAACGGCATAGAAATTAGCGGGTGTAAGATTCAGAAGTCTATTTGGGTGTAAATATATTGACTGTTTTCATAGAAAAGAATACAATGGAGTACACGGAATTAACGCAGTCAAACTACGGTGCAGCAAACCGGAAAATAAATCGGTGCACACAAGCAGAAAATATAATGGAAAGAGTTCGCAATACCTTGACCTTGAATGGGGTCCTCCCGATGTGTCCTAACTAAGAAGGTGTCCATTACCGCCGGATCGATAAGACCACTCTCGTCCTCTGAGTTGTCGTCACTGGCGTGTGCCTTTTGTTCTTTCTTGGTCTCCGCCAGCCTTTCTATGACCTTGGCCGCCTCGTCAGTTATCTCGTCGAAGAATTCGGCGGACCTCTTACGGTGAAGCTTGGAGGAGGAAGTCAGGACACTTTTACCTTTGACTGGCAATCTGGACTGGAAGGATTTGGACTCTGCTTTACTAGTCAGTCTAGTGGAGACGCCCTCAGATAAGTTCTTAATTTTAGGTCCTCCTGCGTCCTGTCCTGTTTCTGACTTTCTTCGAGGTGGTCCCTTGAGACTTTTGTCTTGCTCAACCGGTTTGAAAGACTTTGCTTTAATGGGGATTCTGGATTTTGACACAGGAGAGAGTTCAGATTTGGTTTGAGAGGATTTGGGGGTCTCTATAACAGATTTAGATTCTTCCGGGGAGGAATCCGATGATTCCTGACCCTGCTCGGAGTATATGGATCTTGTAATGGTGGTGTCTGCTAAGTCTACATTAATTATCATTTGATCCGTAGAATCTAAGTCGGATGATTTTGGATTTTCCAGAGCTGTAGCAAGTTTGCTCGAAGCAGCGAACTCCATTTGAGGGATTTTTGATTTACAAGATGCAGTCTGATCAACCTCACATGACACCGGTGGAGTTTTTTCAGATTTGTTGGCACCCTCCTCGGTGTTGACCTGCAGTTTTAGATTGAGACCAACTTCCGAGTTTGCAGAGGCCACAATGTTTTCTACCACCGCTTGTTCGTCGATCTGGAAAAAGGCAAAACCACCGCCGCCAACCTCATCTTCTAGGCTCCTTTTGGTCATATCAATAGCACCACTGCGAGTCATCTCAAAAAGCTTCCCCTCCTGGAAGAAAAATGGGTTGGGCTCGCTCGTCGGCGTGCTCTCCTCCGTGGGTGTTTTACCTGGTGTCGTAGCAGGACTTTCTTGCTGGGACCGACTACTCTCTTCCCCCACTACTAGATTGAGTAGTTCCTCTTCTTTTTCTTTGAGACCAGCTTCAAAAGGGGCGTCTTTACCCTTAGACCATATGGCTGCCGCTTCTACCTTCGCGGTGACACCTTTGGACTCGGTTCTCGGATTTTCTGCCTCTTCTGTATCATCATAGATACAAAACTCAGGTTCGAATACATCCCTTGCTTGACTAATATCACTTTCTTTGACTTCATCTGTCACATTACTTTGACCATCGCCTCCTTGGTTTTCTCTCGAATCCCGTAAGCTGTTCTCCTTTTGCTCGTCAGTTCTGTTTGCTAGACTATCTACTCGTGTTTCTGGTGTGGTTTTCATGTGGGATTTCGACTGGTTTTGGTCTGCGCGGAATTCGTCTTGCACACCTGCCGAAAAAGAAGAAGGAGCTTTAATAAGAGGGTCAGAAACAGGAGGATTTAACTCTTCTGTGAGCCTCTTTTCCCCTAATTTACATTCTACATCTATGTGTGGTGTGTCTTCTTCTTGGATGACAGCTGCTGGTTTGATTTGAAAAGTCAGGCATGAGCGGTAAAGAGGTTTAGGATTTAGCTCATAACTTACCTCCTCATAACTAGGGGTATCAGGGGAAAGCGGATTCTTACCGGAACTCTGCTCGCCATTGTCCTCATCAGCTGCAAGGTTTTGGAAAAGTCTATCACGTAAAGTATCTTTAATATTCGTGGGCTGGATTAGGGAATTACTCTGGAAGGACGGATCAACAGGGCTCGTCTCCAAGGAGTCCCGAGGAGGGGAATCATCAGTCGGGCTTGGTTCAATAGAATCAGGGGTCTTACGTGAGGATGAGTCCGTAACAAGACTACCGTCTAGGGAATCTCTGTGACTTATAGTCAAAGACTCATCGGCTAACGGACTGAGAGAATCTGAGCTTTGCTTTAAGGGTAACTCCAAGGATCTAAAAGCATCCAAGGAAGCTAAAGGCAAGGCTAGGGGAAAATTGAGTTGCTCTGCGGCGTCGTACATGCTTTTTTTAGTCCTGGATGCGGACTCACCAAGGAGGGTTGATTCAGGAGACAGTTGGTCATCGGGTAATGCAATCTTTTCCAGGTCTGAGGTTTGCTCAGTTTTGGGAGAAAGACACACATTTTCAGGACTTGTGCCGGGAGTGGTGAGACCTTCATGTTTGTAGCTGGCCTCGAAACTCAGGCGTGGTGTTTCTGAACCCTGCAAGTCTGCGACCCTGTCTGATTTGTCATTGTCATCATCACGACCAGCTTTGTCCGTAGTTTTAGGTTTTGAATCCAGAGATAGCTCTTTAGAGATCCTGGTTTCTGGCCTTCTAATTCTGCTTTCTTCCAGTCTTGTTCTAGGCTTATCCAACTCCATCTTTGAGGTTCCTCTGTCTTTCTGAAAGACTTGCATCAGTTCCTTAACCGAGACAGTCTCCTTTGCCGCTTCAGGCGTTTTTACAGCGCCTATTGTAGACTTGTTTTTTTTTTTTACTTTTGGAGAAGATGGCAAAGGTTGAACTCTGCCACCGACACTTTTTCCTTTCTGCTCCATCTCTACTTTTTGTTGCAAGGCTTTTACTTTGTCTTTTATGGATCCAATGGGGGTATCTTCAATCAGTGGGGACTTGACTTCTACCCGTAGAGGCTTTTGGACTTTAGTTGGAGTGACTGATTTAGCGGCTCCCTCATGGGTATCCTTCTGTTTTTTTGGCACATCCAGGAGGTGTTCTTTGAGATCACTAGGCTCCACCATGTCACACATTCCACTACGGAGTATTTGGTCAACTTTCTCCAGATCCTTTTTAACGTTCTCTAAGTCATTCTTTGTTATTTCTAATGGTTCCCCACTCGGAATGTCACCCTTCTCCTCCTTCTCTCGACTGGACGCTTCCTCTAAGGGTTTATCTGAGGATGTTAAAATGGCGGTCATTTTCATCAAGTCTTGTTTCATCTCCGACACGTCGGATAGAAGGTCCCGTTCTCGATTTGGCTCGGATCGCCGGATATCCGACGTCTCTGCCCCAGTTTCATCTTCCCGGGAGAAGTAAGGAGTAAAAATAATATATAAAATTCAAATAAAAAAGGAGACATATTTGAGAATGAGGTCAGTGCAATACTGAGAAGGTTTTACAAAAATACTTACAACATTAATAAAGTGAAAGATTATGAGAAATACTGCAAAAATATCGATGAAATAAAAGTTTACACTTCTAAACCTGGTATATTTATTTCTCAAAATATACAGTTTTTTTTTTTAAATATAGACACCTTGTTAGTTTCTTGTGAGCATTTTTTTAAAACAGTTCTATACAAAAATATTCTTGTTTCTCAATAATATGACTTTTGACTCACTTTAATACATTTTTCTTCAATAAGGTTTATTTTTCAAAACTGATAAAATTTGTCTTCGAAATACTTTTTACATTAAAATCTTACTAAAATCTTACAACTTACTAAAATCTTAAAATGTCTTAGAAAAATACAACTGGTTTAACTAGTACTGTGCCAAATAAATTACTTATTCACAAACTATTAAATAAAGATGTGTTATATGTAAAAAAACAATACTTTAATAAATTTGTTTCGGAAATATAGTTTCTCATAATATTTGAGATTTTTTAAATCTTTAAAAAAAAACATTTTTCTCAACAAAATGTGTCTTAAATTTAATCGCATAACATTTTTTTTTTCAAACAATTTGTTTTGCAAAGATTAAATGTAAAAAAATAGATTTTCTTGTTAAGATTAATTGTAATAAAATTTTTATTTTTTAAGAAATCAGTACTGTAAAAATAAGTATTTTCGTAAAAAAAAATAAAAAAATCTACTGCATTATGCAAAATAAACATGTTTTTTTTTTTTTTTAAATAGCATCCTTTTCCTCAAAATGTAAAGATTAAATATGCTTTTTTTTCCAAAGTAAATATTTTTTTCTTTTAAAACACATGACATTGAAATAACCTCAGAATGTGGTGATGCCCATGCACATGCAAATAGTGTGATTGGTAAATATAAATAAATAAAAACATAATATTAAAATACAATTGGGTTTTAGTTATAATGGCTTACATTTTTCCAGCTTTTGGTTGGTCTGGAAAAAATAAAGAAAAAGGATCAGTAAATTAAAAAAAAATGTAAACATTTTTTTATTTCAGCAATAAAAAGTCAGTATTTTTTTACCTCATCGTCCTGATCAGAATCCAAATCCTTTTTTTAAAGTGGCAAGCAGGAAGAAGAGCAAAGACAAAAAGTGCATTTTTTTCAGCAAATCCTAAAAAGTAAATATCACAATTACATGACAACAAAGCCACAAAATATCAATACAATTAGATTTTCATTGAATGAGGTTGGAGAGATTCATTGTGTCATATTTTAATTCATCTAATGACTTGGTCGTTGATTTTGGAATTCTTATCCCATTATCTTTTTTAATCATTTAGATTTAGTGGCATATTTTTTCAATTATTTTGACTCGGGGGTCAAATTTTTGGAAAAATATGTGTCTGTATTTTTAGGAACACTAATACAAAACTTCACAATAATGTCTGATTGAAAGCTACAAACGTTATGACAGACCGCCTTAAAAAACTCAATGGAATTCTTTTTTTTTTTTTACTGAATGAGACACCCAGAATGTACATGAAAATAAAGAATGTGGGATTTACAATATTAACTATGAACGATAAAACACTGAATATTGACAACATATGAACGTCACACCCCCTCTCCATTGACATATTTTACAATCAAGCGAAACGCAACAAAAATGCAAGAAACACAGCGAAATATGAACGCGAAGGGTAAAAAAAATAACAAATACAATCTGATATATTACTAAGCTTTGGAACTTTCTTGTAAAAATCTCCTTCCGTGTCTGTCCCTGACACCCGCATTTCAGGCCGGCCGCTCTGGAAACACTCTGTGGAAACGCTCCCCACCCACACTGCTCGGTGCCTCGTCTGAGCTGCTGTGACTTAGGTTACCATAGTGTCAGAATAATTGTATCTAAGTTATCACAAAACTTTGTGTTGCCATGAGTTCCCGGCGAGAAGACAAAAGCTGTCTTTGATCCTACCAAGAAGAAGACTTGTAAAACTCCTCTGTGTAGGATGGGAAGCAACATGAAAGTGTTCCGTATCTTTGATGTATTTTAATCCACAGAAAGAATTTGTCTTGACCAGAGATCTACAAAGCGGAGAGAAAGCAGGACTTGCCCAAGCTCCAGGCACCTCTTCTTTGAACTGTTTTATGACCTTTTCTTTGAACTGTTTATGACCTTTTCTTTGAACTGTTTTGTGATAAGGGCGATGGCTGTTTACGACCCCCACCCCTTAGAAACAGCTGTTGCCATGCAATCAGGGAAAGTCCAAATAAAAGAGGAGGCGTACAATCTTTCGTCAGAGCGTGGTGGAGACTGTACAAGAGTACAGCCCAGACGTTTCTCCTCAATTGAGCCAAATTTAAATCTGTCTCTGTTTAATTCCTTGCTTCTTGTCTTGTTTAATAGATGTCATCAGTGTTTGAACCTGACACATAGTAACTAATTAGATTACCATAGTAACTAGTACATCATGCAAAAGTGCAGATTCCAACCATTGACGTAATTTGTATAGTTCAAGACTTACGGTGATTTGAAAACATCACCGCACTTCACAATGGCGGCAACAGTTTCCATCTTAAAAATCTAAAAAAATTATTTGGGAATATCCGGCGGGCCAGATTGAAAAGTTTAACGGGCCGCATTCGACTCCTGGACCTTAATTTGCCCAGGTCTGTTTTAGAAGCATCCAAACACGCTCAAACCCGAGTGCATGAACCTTATGATGTGAAGCTTTATATTCAACATTGTAACATTTATAATTCAGAAAATAATCCTCTTTTTATTTACTGAATAGCATTTTTTTCTCAATTACATTTTTAAATATTGAGCAGCATGATTCATTCATTCAATGGCATTTCTTTTGACTTGAGCCTCTTTATTTATTTTATAGAATTTATTTATTTTATTTGCTCCTTCGTAGTTTTATTTACAAATTTGTGTTGTTTGCTTATCTTCAAAGGATCACTATTTTTGCTTATTTAATTGTATTTTTGAACATATTTTAAAGAGCATATCATTACATAATTGCAGTATCCTCACCTTACTATATGATGGCAGCGTAATATTAAGGTTGCATATGGCGTTTTGTCCAGGTGAGCGGTAAGTGCGAGGTTCCTTCATAAAACACAAGCGCCCACAGAGCTCCTGAGTGTCGTCCCTGATCTGAAAAAAAAAAAAAAAAACCCACCAGCAAGTCAGTAACTCATACTGCATTGGCAATGAGTGTATTTAATAAATCGGCTTACTTTGATGAACAGAGTTAGTCGGTTCTCTTTAAAGGCGAAAAAGCTAAAGACGTGATGCTGGCCACTTTTGATGAGAGGAACCAGGTTTCCGTAGCAGTCTGCATAGATGGGCTTTCCTTCCAAAACCTACAAACAAAAACAAAAAGAGAAAAAGTATTCAGTACATTACTACCTCAGCTAACCGGTGTAAGTTTGGCTGTTTGGAAGTGGAAATTATTAGTTATTTAATACACAGCATGCAATAACTATGAATTAAAAAGGTACACAGTGACAAACCTGACCTATAAACAACTATACATATATAGGGTTTCCCCTTAAAGTCCTACTGAAACCCACTACTACCGACCACGCAGTCTGATAGTTTATATATCAATGATGAAATCTTAACATTGCAACACATGCCAATACGGCCGGGTTAGCTTACTAAAGTGCAATTTTAAATTTCGCGCGAAATATCCTGCTGAAAACGTCTCGGTATGATGACGCCGGCACGTGACGTCACGGATTGTAGAGGACATTTTGGGACAGCATGGTGGCCAGCTATTAAGTCGTCTGTTTTCATCGCAAAATTCCACAGTATTCTGGACATCTGTGTTGGGGAATCTTTTGCAATTTGTTCAATGAACAATGGAGACAGCAAAGAAGAAAGCTGTAGGTGGGAAGCGGTGTATTGCGGCAGGTGTTGTGCCGGATAACGCACCCCCGCCGTAGAATGCACCCCCTGACTGGCGTGCCGGATAACACAGCCGGTGTTTCATTGTTTACATTCCCGGAAGATGACAGTCAAGCTTTACCATTGGCCAGTGGAGAACTCGGACAACAGAGACTCTTACCAGGAGGACTTTGAGTTGGATGCGCAGACGCGGTACCGTGAGTACGCATGCAGCTGCGGCTTCCAAACATTTGATCGCTTGCCCGTACGTGCGTGCCGCTATGTGCATGTCACGTACCTAACTTTGGGGACTTTGGGGAAATATATCCGCTGTATGAACTTTGGGGAGGTGAACGGTACTTTGGGCTGTGGGATTGAGTGTGTTGTGCAGGTGTTTGAGTTGTATTGGCGGGTTATATGGACGGGAGGGGGGAGGTGTTTGTTATGCGGGATTAATTTTTGGCATATTAAATATAAGCCTGGTTTTGTTGTGGCTAATAGAGTATATATATGTCTTGTGTTTATTTACTGTTTTAGTCATTCCCAGCTGAATATCAGGTCCCACCCGCCTCTCACAGCATCTTCCCTATCTGAATCGCTCCCACTGCCCTCTAGTCCTTCACTCTCACTTTCCTCATCCACAAATCTTTCATCCTCGCTCAAATTAATGGGGAAATCGACGCTTTCTCGGTCCGAACCGCTCTCGCTGCTGGTGGCCATGATTGTAAACAATGTGCAGATGTGAGGAGCTCCACAACCTGTGACGTCACGCTACTCGTCTGCTACTTCCGGTACAGGCAAGGCTTTTTTATCAGCGACCAAATGTTGCGAACTTTATCGTCGATGCTCTCTACTAAATCCTTTCAGCAAAAATATAGCAATATCGCGAAATGATCAAGTATGACACATAGAATGGACCTGCTATCCCCGTTTAAATTAGAAAATCGCATTTCAGTAGGCCTTTAATGTAACTGAATGTGGCGCATCGCCACACTTTTAAAATAAGGGATTTTTACTAATTCAGGTAACATAATGTATTGTGGGCAGCACGGTGAAACAGGGGTTGGGTGCTTGCGCATCACAATACGAAGGTCCTGGGTTCGATCCTGGGCTCGGGATCTTTCTGTGTGGAGTTTGCATGTCCTCCCCGTGACTGCGTGGGTTCTCTCCGGTTACTCCGGCTTCCTCCCACCTCCAAAGACATGCACCTGGGGATAGGTTGATTGGCAACACTAAATTGGCCCTAGTGTGTGAATGTTGTCCGTCTATCTGTGTTGGCCCTTTGATGAGGTGGCGACTTGTCCAGGGAGTACCCCACCTTCCGCCCGATTGTAGCTGAGATAGGCTCCAGCACCCCCCGCGACCCCGAACGGAACAAGCGGTAGAAAATGGATGGATTGATAATGCATTGTATATTCCAGAAGAAGTCACACAAAGTCCAACGCTATTTTTAACTTTTATTGCCAAACTAATGCTAATAAACGGTACACAATGTACAAAACACAAAACCAGTGAAGTTGGCACGTTGTTTAAATTGTAAATAAAAACAGAATACAATGATTTGCAAATTATTTTCAACCTATATTCCATTGAATGGACTGCAAAGACGAGATATTTAATGTTCGAACTGAGATACTTAATTTTTTTGTTTTAACTTAGAATGATCATTTGGTTCTGTGGACTCGTCAGACCACAGAACACTTTTCCACTTTGTATCAGTCCATCTTAGATGAGCTCGGGCCCAGCAAAGCCGGCGGCGTTTCTGGGTGTTGTTGATAAATGGCTTTCGCTTTGCATATTAGAGTTTTAACTTGCACTTACAGATGTCGCGATCAAATGTAGTTACTGACAGTGGTTTTCTGAAGTGTTCCTGAGCCCGTGTGGTGATATCCTTTACACACTGATGTCGCTTTTTGATGCGGTACCGCCTGAGAGATCGAAGGTCCGTAATATCATTGCTTACGTGCAGTGGTTTCTCCAGATTATCTGAACTTTTTGATATTACGGACCGTAGATGGTGAAATTCCTAAATTCCTTGCAATAACTCGCTGAGATATGGTGTTCTAAAACTGTTCGACAATTTACTCACGCATTTGTTCACAAAGTGGTGACCCTCCAAAGGCGCATTGGTGAGGTCACACACTGATGTTGGTCGAGAAGGCCTGGCTCTTAGTCTCCGTTCTAATTCATCCCAAAGGTGTTCTATTGGGTTCAGGTCAGGACTCTGTGCAGGCCAGTCAAGTTCATCCACATCTGACTCTGTCATTCATGTCTTTATGGACCTTGCTTTGTGCACTGGTGAACAGTCATGTTGGAAGAGGAAGGGGCCCGCTTTAAACTGTTCCCACAAGGTTGGGAGCATGGAATTGTCCAAAATGTTTTGGTACCCTGGAGCATTCAAAGTTCCTTTCACTGGAACTAAGGGGCCAAGCCCAACTCCTGAAAAACAACCCCACACCATAAATCCTCCTCCACCAAATTTCACACTCGGCACAATGCAGTCCGAAATGTAGCGTTCTCCTGGCAACCTCCAAACCCAGACTGGTCCATCAGATTGCCAGATGGAAAAGCGTGATTCATCACTCCAGAGAAGGCATCTCCACTGCTCTAGACTCCAGTGGCGACATGCTTTACACCACTGCATCCAACACTTTGCATTGGACTTGGTGATGTATGGCTTAGATGCAGCTGCTCGGCCATGGAAACTCATTCCATGAAGCTCTCTGCGTACTGTACGTGGGCTAATTGGAAGGTCACATGAAGTTTGGAGATCTGTAGCAACCGACTGTGCAGAAAGTCTTTGCACTATGCGCTTCAGTATCCACTGACCCCTCTCTGTCACTTTATGTAGCCTACCACTTGGTGGGTGAGTTCCCAAACTCTTCCATTTTCTTCTAATAAAGCCGACAGTTGACTTTGGAATATTTAGGAGCGAGGAAATTTCACGACTGGATTTGTTGCACAGGTGGCACAGCTCCACGCTGGAAATCACTGAGAGTGGCCCATTCTTTCACAAATGTTTGTAGAAACAGTCTCCATGCCTAAGTGCTTGATTATATACACCTGTGGCCGGGCCAAGTGATTAGGACACCTGATTCTGATTATTTGGATGGGTGGCCAAATACTTTTGGAAATATAGTGTATACACACACACACACACACAAACAGTACATACATCATAGTGCCTACAAATTGTACAGTTTTTTTATTAAAACAGAGACTTTGGTCGAGGCCTCGAATCAATCATTCATGTTTACATTGATTCTTATGGAGAACTCTGTTTCACTATAGGAATGTTTCAGTTGGCAAACCATGTTGAAGAGCAATTTAGTTTGTAGATTTAGTTTCTCCCTCTAAAACCTAAATTTTTCTTAAAAATAATAATACAGGTAGAGATGTCCGATAATGGCTTTTTTTTTTATTCCGATATTGTCCAACTCTTAATTACCGATTCCGATATCAACCGATATCGATATATACAGTCGTGGAATTAACACATTATTATGCCTAATTTTGTTGTGATGCCCCCCGCTGGATGCATTAAACAATGTAACAAGGTTTTCCAAAATAAATCAACTCAAGTTATGGAAAAAAGTGCCAACATGGCACTGCCATATTTATTATTGAAGTCACAAAGTGCATTATTTTTTTTTAACATGCCTCAAAACAGCAGCTTGGAATTTGGGACATGCTCTCCCTGAGAGAGCATGGTTGAGGTGGGCGGGGTTGGAGGGGTAGGGGGTAGCGGGGGGGTGTATATTGTAGCGTCCCGGAAGAGTTAGTGCTGCAAGGGGTTCTGGGTATTTGTTCTGTTGTGTTTATGTTGTGTTACGGTGCGGATGTTCTCCCGAAATGCATTTGTCATTCTTGTTTGGTGTGGGTTCACGGTGTGGCGCATATTTGTAACAGTGTTAAAGTTGTTTATATGGCCACCCTCAGTGTGACCTGTATGGCTGTTGACCAAGTATGCGTTTCATTCACTTGTGTGTGTGAAAAGCTGTAGATATTATGTGATTGGGCCGGCACGCAAGGGCAGTGCCTTTAAGGTTTATTGGCTGTCTGTACTTCTCCCTACGTCCGTGTACCACTCCGTACAGCGGCGTTTTAAAAAGTCATACATTTTACTTTTTGAAACCGAAACCGATGATTTCCGATAATACAAACCCCGTTTCCATATGAGTTGGGAAATTGTGTTAGATGTAAATATAAACGGAATACAATGATTTGCAATTATTCAGTTGAATATGCTACAAAGACAACATATTTGATGTTCAAACTGATAAAACATTTTTTTTTGCAAATATTCATTAACTTTAGAATTTGATGCCAGCAACACGTGACAAAGAAGTTGGGAAAGGTGGCAATAAATACTGATAAAGTTGAGGAATGCTCATCAAACACTTATTTGGAACATCCCACAGGTGAACAGGCAAATTGGGAACAGGTGGGTGCCATGATTGGGTATAAAAGTAGATTCCATGAAATGCTCAGTCATTCACAAACAAGGATGGGGCGAGGGTCACCACTTTGTCAACAAATGCGTGAGCAAATTGTTGAACAGTTTAAGAAAAACCTTTCTCAACCAGCTATTGCAAGGAATTTAGGGATTTCACCATCTACGGTCCGTAATATCATCAAAGGGTTCAGAGAATCTGGAGAAATCACTGCATGTAAGCAGCTAAGCCCGTGACCTTCGATCCCTCAGGCTGTACTGCATCAACAAGCGACATCAGTGTGTAAAGGATATCACCACCTGGGCTCAGGAACACTTCAGAAACCCACTGTCAGTAACTACAGTTGGTCGCTACATCTGTAAGTGCAAGTTAAAACTCTCCTATGCAAGGCGAAAACCGTTTATCAACAACACCCAGAAACGCTGTCGGCTTTGCTGGGCCTGAGCTCATCTAAGATGGACTGATACAAAGTGGAAAAGTGTTCTGTGGTCTGACGAGTCCACATTTCAAATTGTTTTTGGAAACTGTGGACGTCGTGTCCTCCGAACCAAAGAGGAAAAGAACCATCCGGATTTTTATAGGCGCAAAGTTGAAAAGCCAGCATGTGTGATGGTATGGGGGTGTACTAGTGCCCAAGACATGGGTAACTTACACATCTGTGAAGGCGCCATTAATGCTGAAAGGTACATACAGGTTTTGGAGCAACATATGTTGCCATCCAAGCAACGTTACCATGGACGCCCCTGCTTATTTCAGCAAGACAATGCCAAGCCACGTGTTACATCAACGTGACTTCAGAGTAAAAGAGTGCGTGTACTAGACTGGCCTGCCTGTAGTCCAGACGTGTCTCCCATTGAAAATGTGTGGCGCATTATGAAGCCTACAATACCACAACGGAGACCCCCGGACTGTTGAACAACTTAAGCTGTACATCAAGCAAGAATGGGAAAGAATTCCACCTGAGAAGCTTAAAAAATGTGTCTCCTCAGTTCCCAAACGTTTACTGAGTGTTGTTAAAAGGAAAGGCCATGTAACACAGTAGTGAACATGCCCTTTCCCAACTACTTTGGCACGTGTTGCAGCCATGAAATTCTAAGTTAATAATCCACTTTTTCCCCTCACCTCCACATCGCGACTGCAGGCCACCTGGGTGAAGTTCTCTTGCTGCTCCAGGGTCTTGTCCACTTTGTCGTCCGTCATGCAGAAGCAGCGCAGGTGAGCCTCGATGGGGTCGTGGGTTTTGGCGAAGACCAGGAACTTGGCCATGTAGGGCACGCAGATGATCTCGCGGTACACTTGTGACGAGAAACTTACCGACTCTTGCGCTTGCCGACAGTCAATGAGCCAGAACCTGGGAGATAAACAAGGTCGGGTGTTTCGGAAAATATCCAATGGAGAAGTTATGTTACCTGGCAGAGACGTTGGTGGTGAAGGACACGTGATCATTGATAAACGTTAGCGGGGTGGTTCCGGTGATGTCCTCCCACTGGGCCGGCGTTGTTCCGCCTGTAAAACCCCAATAGTATAAAACTGTTAACATAAACTGTAAGCTAGAAATAGCTAGCTGAACTGTTAGCTATCAGTTGCTAGTTCTACTGCTAACCATATGTAGCAAGTTAGACTGCGAGCTAACAATACTGTTAGCTATCAGTAGCTAATTGTACTGTTAGCTACCTATAACTAGCGGAACTATTGAGCTGAAAAGGGAAACGCTTTTCCCCATACTGTCGTGAAAATCACAAATAGTCTGTAAAATGGAATCCTCCATCCATCCATCCATCTTCTTCCGCTTATCCGAGGTCGGGTCGCGGGGGCAGCAGCCTAAGCAGGGAAGCCCAGACTTCCCTCTCCCCAGCCACTTCGTCCAGCTCCTCCCGGGGGATCCCGAGGCGTTCCCAGGCCAGCCGGGAGACATAGTCTTCCCAACGTGTCCTGGGTCTTCCTCGTGGCCTCCTACCGGTCGGACATGCCCTAAACACCTCCTTAGGGAGGCGCTCGGGTGGCATCCTGACCAGATGCCCGAACCACCTCATCTGGCTCCTCTCGATGTGGAGGAGCAGCGGCTTTACTTTAAGCTCCCCCCGGATGACAGAGCTTCTCACCCTATCTCTAAGGGAGAGCCCCGCCACCCGGCGGAGGAAACTCATTTCGGCCGCTTGTACCCGTGATCTTGTCCTTTCGGTCATAACCCAAAGCTCATGACCATAGGTGAGAGGTGAGGATGGGAACGTAGATCGACCGGTAAATTGAGAGCTTTGCCTTCTGGCTCAGCTCCTTCTTCACCACAACGGATCGATACAGCGTCCGCATTACTGAAGACGCCGCACCGATCCGCCTGTCGATCTCACGATCCACTCTTCCCTCACTCGTGAACAAGACTCCGAGGTACTTGAACTCCTCCACTTGGGGCAAGATCTCCTCCCCAACCGGGAGATGGCACTCCACCCTTTTCCGGGCGAGAACCATGGACTCGGACTTGGAGGTGCTGATTCTCATCCCAGTCGCTTCACACTCAGCTGCGAACCAATCCAGTGAAAGCTGAAGATCCTGGCCAGATGAAGCCATCAGGACCAAATCATCTGCAAAAAGCAGAGACCTAATCCTGCAGCCACCAAACCGGATCCCCTCAACGCCTTGACTGCGCCTAGAAATTCTGTCCATAAAAGTTATGAACAGAATCTGTGACAAAGGGCAGCCTTGGCGGAGTCCAACCCTCACCGGAAACGTGTCCGACTTACTGCCGGCAATGCGAACCAAGCTCTGACACTGATCATACAGGGAGCGGACCACCACAATCAGACAGTCCGAAACCCCATACTCTCTGAGCACTCCCCACAGGACTTCCCGAGGGACACGGTCGAATGCCTTCTCCAAGTCCACAAAGCACATATAGACTGGTTGGGCAAACTCCCATGCACCCTCAAGGACCCTGCCGAGAGTATAGAGCTGGTCCACAGTTCCACGACCAGGACGAAAACCACACTGTTCCTCCTGAATCCGAGGTTCGACTATCCGGCGTAGCCTCCTCTCCAGTACACCTGAATAGACCTTACCGGGAAGGCTGAGGAGTGTGATCCCACGATAGTTAGAACACACCCTCCGGTTCCCCTTTTTAAAGAGAGGAACCACCACCCCGGTCTGCCAATCCAGAGGTACTGCCCCCGATGTCCACGCGATGCTGCAGAGTCTTGTCAACCAAGACAGCCCTACAGCATCCAGAGCCTTAAGGAACTCCGGGCGGATCTCATCCACCCCCGGGGCCTTGCCACCGAGGAGCTTTTTAACTACCTCAGCAACCTCAGCCCCAGAAATAGGAGAGCCCACCACAGATTCCCCAGGCACTGCTTCCTCATAGGAAGACGTGTTGGTGGGATTGAGGAGGCCTTCGAAGTATTCCCTCCACCGATCCACAACTTCCGCAGTCGAGGTCAGCAGAACACCATCCGCACCATACACGGTGTTGGTAGTGCACTGCTTCCCCTTCCTGAGGCGGCGGATGGTGGTCCAGAATCGCTTCGAAGCCGTCCGGAAGTCGTTTTCCATGGCTTCCCCGAACTCCTCCCATGTCCGAGTTTTTGCCTCCGCGACCGCTGAAGCCGCACACCGCTTGGCCTGTCGGTACCTGTCCGCTGCCTCAGGAGTCCCATGAGCCAAAAGAACCCGATAGGACTCCTTCTTCAGCTTGACGGCATCCCTCACCGCCGGTGTCCACCAACGGGTTCTAGGATTACCGCCACGACAGGCACCAACTACCTTGCGGCCACAGCTCCAATCAGCCGCCTCGACAATAGAGGTGCGGAACATGGTCCATTCGGACTCAATGTCCAGCACCTCCCTCGTGACATGTTCAAAGTTCTTCCGGAGGTGGGAATTGAAACTCTCTCTGACAGGAGACTCTGCCAGACGTTCCCAGCAAACCCTCACAATGCGTTTGGGCCTGCCAGGTCTGTCCGGCATCCTCCCCCACCATCGCAGCCAACTCACCACCAGGTGGTGATCGGTAGAAAGCTCCACCCCTCTCTTCACCCGAGTGTCCAAAACATGAGGCCGCAAATCCGATGACACAACTACAAAGTCGATCATAGAACTGCGGCCTAGGGTGTCCTGGTGCCAAGTGCACATATGGACACCCTTATGCTTGAACATGGTGTTCGTTATGGACAATCCGTGACGGGCACAAAAGTCCAATAACAAAACACCACTTGGGTTCAGATCCGGGCGGCCATTCTTCCCAATCACGCCTCTCCAGGTTTCACTGTCGTTGCCAATATGAGCGTTGAAGTCCCCCAGTAGAACGAGGGAATCACCCGGGGGAGCACTCTCAAGTACTCCCTCGAGTGAATCCAAAAAGGGTGGGTACTCTGAGCTGCTGTTTGGCGCGTAAGCGCAAACAACAGTCAGGACCCGTCCCCCCACCCGAAGGCGGAGGGAAGCTACCCTCTCGTCCACCGGGTTGAACTCCAACATGCAGGCTCTGAGCCGGGGGGCAACAAGAATTGCCACCCCAGCCCGTCGCCTCTCACTGCTGGCAACGCCAGAGTGGAAGAGAGTCCAGCCCCTCTCGAGAGAACTGGTTCCAGAGCCCTTGCTGTGCGTCGAGGTGAGTCCGACTATATCCAACCGGAACTTCTCTACCTCGCGCACTAGCTCAGGCTCCTTCCCCCCCAGCGAGGTGACGTTCCACGTCCCAAGAGCTAGCTTCTGTAGCCGAGGATCGGACCGCCAAGTGCCCTGCCTTCGGCTACCGCCCAGCTCACATTGCACCCGACCTCTATGGCCCCTGCTATGGGTGGTGAGCCCATTGGAGGGGGGACCCACGTTGCCTCTTCGGGCTGTGCCCGGCCGGGCCCCATGGGGACAGGCCCGGCCACCAGGCGCTCGCCATCGTGCCCCAACTCCGGGCCTGGCTCCGGAGGGGGGCCCCGGTGACCCGCGTCCGGGCGAGGGAAATCTGAGTCTCGGTTCTTGCATTTCCATAGAAGTCTTCGAGCTGCTCTTTGTCTGATCCCTCACCTAGGACCTGTTTGTCTTGGGAGACCCTACCAGGGGGCATGGAATCCCCCGGACAACATAGCTCCTAGGATCATTGGGACACGCAAACTCCTCTACCACGTTAAGGTGGCAGCTCAGAGAGGAGAAAATGGAATCCTATAAAGTGTAAATGGTTCCATTAACACCAGTTAATGGTGTTTGTGTCAGCAACCCGCGGCTCGAGACCCGAATAGCGCCGGCCTAGTGGCTCCCTGGACCTCTTTCAGGGATGTGTGAAAATGGAAAAATATATGGTTTCTGTAGGAGAACAAACATGGCACAAACCTTCCTAATTGTTAGAAATCCGACTGTTCATATTAAACATGCTTCACTGATGAGAGTATTTGGCAAGCACCGTTTTGTCCTACTTATTTCAGCCATCCTTGAACTCACCGTGGTTTGTTTACATGTACAACTTTCTGCGATGCTGCCACGGAAAGACGTGTTCTATGCCACTCCTTTGTCTCGTTTTGTCCACCAAACGTTGTATGCTGTGCGTGAATGCACAAAGGTGAGCTTTGTTGATTGTATTGATTTGCTGGAGTGCTTACCAGGCACATTTCGTCAGTGCTAATCCATGCTAACATGCTAATTAGGCTAGCTGTATGTACATATTGCATCATTATGCCTCGTTTGTAGGTATATTTGAGATCATTTAATTTCCTTCACTAAAGTCCTCTGTGTATTTAATGTAAATGTGCATTACATTATCTGTATGTAATATTAGCTGCATCTCTCATAGTTGTCTGTGTGCCATGTTGTTCCAGACCACAGCAAACTTTACTCAACTTGTAAAGATTGTAATGAATCCATTATAGAAGACAGCCTGCCATTTCCTTTAACTTGGACACACACATCTATACCTTCGGACATTCTGAGCCAGTAATTTCTAGAAGTTATTTTGATAGTAGGCTTGTATAGCTAATATAGACACTTGCATCATGTGTTGTCTTCATTATAAGACTTATATAAGACTTTTAAAGTCATTTTGATAGTAGGCTTGTATAGCTAATATAGACACTTACATCATGTGTTGTCTTCATTTTAAGACTTATATAAGACTTTTAAAGTCATTTTGATAGTAGGCTTGTATAGCTAATATAGACACTTGCATCATGTGTTGTCTTCATTGTAAGACTTATAAAAGACTTTTAAAGTCATTTTGATAGTAGGCTTGTATAGCTAATATAGACACTTGCATCATGTGTTGTCTTCATTCTAAGACTTATATAAGACTTTTAAAGTCATTTTGATAGTAGGCTTGTATAGCTAATATAGACACTTACATCATGTGTTGTCTTCATTATAAAACTTATAAAAGACTTTTGAAGTAATTTTGATAGTAGGCTTGTATAGCTAATATAGACACTTGCATCATGTGTTGTCTTCATTATAAGACTTATATAAGACTTTTAAAGTCATTTTGATAGTAGGCTTTTATAGCTGATATAAACACTTACATCACGTGTTGTCTTCATTATAAGACTTATATAAGACTTTTAAAGTCATTTTGATAGTAGGCTTGCATAGCTAATATAGACACTTACATCATGTGTTGTCTTCATTAAAAGACTTTTAAAGTCATTTTGATAGTAGGCTTGTATAGCTAATATAGACACTTAGATAATGTGTTGTCTTCATTATAAGACTTATATAAGACTTTTAAAGTCATTTTGATAGTAGGCTTGTATAGCTAATATAGACACTTACATCATGTGTTGTCTTCATTATACGACCTATATAAGACTTTTAAAGTCATTTTGATAGTAGGCTAATATAGACACTTACATCATTTGTTGTCTTCATTATAAGACTTATATAAGACTTTTAAAGTCATTTTGATAGTAGGCTTGTATAGCTAATATAGACACTTACATCATGTGTTGTCTTCATTATAAGTCTTATATAAGACTTTTAAAGTCATTTTGATAGTAGGCTTTTATAGCTAATATAGACACCTACATCATGTGTTGTCTTCATTATCAGACTTATATAAGACTTTTAAAGTCATTTTGATAGTAGGCTTGCATAGCTAATATAGACACTTACATCATGTGTTGTCTTCATTATAAGACCTATATAAGACTTTTAAAGTCATTTTGATAGTAGGCTAATATAGACACTAACATCATGTGTTGTCTTCATTATAAGACTTATAAAAGACGTTTAAAGTCATTTTGATAGTAGGCTTGTATAGCTAATATAGACACTTGCATCATGTGTTGTCTTCATTATAAGACCTATATAAGACTATTAAAGTAATTTTGATAGTAGGCTTGTATAGCTAATATGGACACTTACATCATGTGTTGTCTCCATTATAAGACTTATATAAGACTTTTAAAGTCATTTTGATAGTAGGCTTGTATAGCTAATATAGACACTTGCATAATGTGTTGTCTTCATTATAAGACTTATATAAGACTTTTAAAGTCATTTTGGTAGTAGGCTTGTATAGCTAATATAGACACTTGCATCATGTGTTGTCTTCATTATAAGACTTATATAAGACTTTTAAAGTCACTTTGATAGTAGGCTTGTATAGCTAATATAGACACTTGCATCATGTGTTGTCTTCATTATAAGACCTATAAAAGACTTTTAAAGTCATTTTGATTGTAGGCTTGTATAGCTAATATAAGACACATCATGTGTTGTCTTCATTATAAGACTTATAAAGTCATTTTGATAGTAGGCTTGCATAGCTAATATAGACACTTACATCATGTGTTGTCTTCATTATCAGACTTATATAAGACTTTTAAAGTCATTTTGATAGTAGGCTTGCATAGCTAATATAGACACTTACATCATGTGTTGTCTTCATTATAAGACCTATATAAGACTTTTAAAGTCATTTTGATAGTAGGCTAATATAGACACTTACATCACGTGTTGTCTTCATTATAAGACTTATAAAAGACGTTTAAAGTCATTTTGATAGTAGGCTTGTATAGCTAATATAGACACTTGCATCATGTGTTGTCTTCATTATAAGACCTATATAAGACTATTAAAGTAATTTTGATAGTAGGCTTGTATAGCTAAAATGGACATTTACATCATGTGTTGTCTTCATTATAAGACTTATATAAGACTTTAAAAGTCATTTTGATAGTAGGCTTGTATAGCTAATATAGACACTTACATCATGTGTTGTCTTCATTATAAGACTTATATAAGACTTTTAAAGTCATTTTGATAGTAGGCTTGTATAGCTAATATAGACACATCATGTGTTGTCTTCATTATAAGACTTTTAAAATCATTTTGATAGTAGGCTTGTATAGCTAATATAGACACTTACATCATGTGTTGTCTTCATTATAAGACTTATATAAGACTTTTAAAGCCATTTTGATAGTAGGCTTGTATAGCTAATATAGACACTTGCATCATGTGTTGTCTTCATTATAAGACTTATATAAGACTTTTAAAGTTATTTTGATAGTAGGCTTGTATAGCTAATATAGACACTTACATCATGTGTTGTCTTCATTATTTGAGTTATATAAGACTTTTAAAGTCATTTTGATAGTAGGCTTGTATAGCTAATATAGACACGTACATCATGTGTTGTCTTCATTATACGACTTATATAATACTTTTAAAGTCATTTTGATAGTAGGCTTGTATAGCTAATATAGACACTTGCATTATGTGTTGTCTTCATTATAAGACTTATATAAGACTTTTAAAGTCATTTTGATAGTAGGTTTGTATAGCTAATACAGACACTTACATCATGTGTTGTCTTCATTATTTGAGTTATATAAGACTTTTAAAGTCATTTTGATAGTAGGCTTGTATAGCTAATATAGACACGTACATCATGTGTTGTCTTCATTATAAGACTTATAAGACTTTTAAAGTCATTTTGATAATAGGCTTGTATAGCTAATATAGACACTTACATCTGTGTTGTCTTCATTATAAGACTTTTAAAGTCATTTTGATAGTAGCCTTGTATAGCTAATATAGACACTTACATCATGTGTTGTCTGTTACGATCCGCTGCCCGGATCATAGTTTGTTTATGTTTGAGTCACATGTTTTCAGCACCTTGATTTTGTTTGTGTTCAGTTGCCATGTCAACTGATTACATTCACCTGCCTCTGGTTAGTGTTCGGGACGCGCACCTGTTGCCCGGGCACTAATCAGAGGGCTATTTAGTCTTTGCCCTGGCCTCACTCGGTCTGGCTTCCTAGTTTGTTCTTACACAACTGATGACGACAACTTTGATTCCCGCTAGCTTTTCACGCTATGCCATTTTGCCTGCTAGCTCCCACGCTAGTCCTTTTGTTTTTGCCTTTTGCTATTTGCACGTCTTTTGTTTGTTCATCGAATGATTTATATTTTAAATAAATCATTTTCCTACCTGCAAGCTGTGTCCGAAGCCGTCTGCATCCTTGGGAGAACCACACCCGCATCACTATGCGACCACGTCGTTACATTGTCTTCATTATAATACTTATATAAGGCTTTTAATTTTTTGCGGTTTCAGACAGATTTTTTTTTTTTTTGTATTTTTGGTCCAATATGGCTCTTTCAACATTTTGGGTTGCCGACCCCTGGGCTAAGCCAATCGAATCAAGCGTGTCACGTATAATTAGAGTTCAATATTTCAGTACGCTTGCGGTGCTGTTACCTGTAATGCTGCACAGCAGTCGTAATGTTGGCGTGTCTCGCCCCAAACCGTGCTGGAGACCTGCCAGGTCAGAGTACTCTTTGGGGACCGGCATGGTCACCGTGATAGGTTTGTGGAACTTCCGTCGACGCGGCTCCAGAGTGACGATGGGGCTGAAGCTGGACTTGTTCCTGACAGTCCTCTGGACAACGTCCACACCTACAGACTGGGCCTTTTTGTACAATTAAACAGTTATAATATTAATTTAAATTTTTATTTTTTTTATTTTTTTTTATCTTAAAATGTACAACTTATATTCTTGTAAAAAACAAATTTGTTTAACAACATAGCAGACTTGTTTATTGCAAAACAGATAATTATTTTCACTGAAAGAGTTAGGCCTTTTCTTAAAATATTGGACTCTTTAACATTATGTTTAGAATAAAAACATACTTAAAAAAACAAAAAACACTTACTTTCCAAGAATATCAACTTTATTCACATGAAAATATTTATTTAATAAAACTAGGGCTGTCAATGTTTGCAAGATAATAAATAAACAAGTTAAAGCAACTGTATTTTTTCGGACGATAAGGCGCACTTAAAATCCTTTCATTTTCTCAAAACTCGACAGTGCGCCTTATAACCCGGTGCGCCTAATGTACGGAATCATTTTGGTTGTGACTACCGACCTCAAAGCTATTTTATTTGGTACATGGTGAAATGATAAGTGTGACCAGTAGAGATACGTGTAGACTGCAATGTGATGGCAATCACACATAAGAGATACTGTACGTGTGGACTGCAATATGATTCAAGTAAAAAAACCTGCGCCTGCATCCCATAATGTCGTTCTGTCTTTCAAGTGTGACCAGTAGATGGCAGTCAAACATAACAGATACGTGTAGACTGCAATATGACTCATGTAAACAACACCAACATTTTATATGTTCCATTGAAAATGTACAACATTACACACAGCGCTCGAAAATCTATCAAAATGTTTTAGTTCGACTTAGGTAAGCTATGAAGCCGCACCGCTTGATGGATTGTACTGTGCTTCTACATACGAGTATTATTATGGTGCGTGTACAAGGTAAGACATATCTGGCGTTTACCTTTTGGTACCTGCTGATCTGTATTTGGGATCTGCATAAGTCCTGAAAATTTGCGCGGGTCCGCCATTGTAGTCCGGGGCAACGCCGTAATCGATAAGTTTCTTCTTTTTCTCTATCTTCTTGTTATGGGACATTCACCCTCCGCTGTTGCCATTTGTAATATAAAGTAGTGTAAAGTTCTTACTTATATCTGCCATGAAAGCGATAAAACATACCGGTGTAGTGAGTTTACATTATTCACCCAAAGAACTTTAGTTATTAGAGAGTTCCGGTCAGACAGTTTTTCACGGGACACATTTCCGGCGGATGAGGAGATGCTGCTCCGTCGTTGATTTAAGTAGTCTGAATGTCATTAAAACAGTTCGCTCCATCTTTTAACACTTCTTCCACTCCCACTTCTACATACCTAAAAATAATTATTTTATAATTATAGGAGGGTTGCTTTTTTTGTATTTTTTTTCCTCAAATGATCAACAAATGTTGAAAACAAGCCTGAAAAATGTACAAAATATCCATTACCTGTAGGCCGACCCGTATCCTTTTAGTTAGGGCCCCCTCTGGAAAAACTGCTTGCACTTGGGGCACTACGGTGCTGCTCAGGACACCTCCTTCTGGGCCGATGAGAATACTATCTTGCCTGATACGGGATACCACAGCGAAGTACTGCGGTAGATCTCTTGTGATGATGCGGCAAATGCGCTTCTTCTGGAGCTCTTCCGGGGAGTCCAGCTCTGCAGGGACCGATACAGGTTACACTGAAGGTGCCAGTATAAAAAACTTTAACACTGTTAGAAATATACGCCACACTGTGAATCCACACCAAACAACAATGACAAACACATTTCGGGAGAACATCCGGGTCATCATTATCGAACAAAGGTGTTCATCAGTCATTATATCTCGTATTCCACAGTCTTGGGGAAGTGCCTTAAATGCACTGCCTTTAACGTACTCTACGAGCTATCGTCACGTCCGCTTTTCATCCATTCTAACATCGTTCAGACCCAGTCACAAGATGTGTGCGGCTTCTGTACGCACACACGTGAATGCAACGCATACTTCATCAACAGCGATACAGGTTACACTGAAGGTGCCAGTATAAAAAACTTCAACACTGTTAGAAATATACGCCACACTGTGAATCCACACCAAACAAGAATGACAAACACATTTCGGGAGAACATCCGGGTCATCAGTTTAAGAACCAGGTAGTCTTTTATTGTAAGAAAAAACTGATCAGGAAATACCTTCATCCATGCTGTTGAGGAACTGGTTGAGTTCTTCCTGGGTGTATTCACAGTGGTGTTCCTTCCAGCCGTCCCCCGTCTCGCTCCTCAAGATGACAAGTTCTCGTTCACCCCCTCGCAAGGAAGCAAAGTGCGGGACCTCCACGATGACGGGACTGGAATAGCAGGAGAAACTTGTTGGTTACTATACATAAGGGGTGTCAAACTCAAATACAAAGTGGGCCAACATTTAAAACTGAACAAAGCCGCAGGCCAAGGTTGAACAAATGAACCTTTTAATAGGGACCCAAACAAGTTTTGCATTGAATATTGAACAAGCAAGGCTTATAAAACTTTATAGTGACATGCAAAATCGAGTTTCAAATAATAATAATAATAATTAAAAGATATCAATGGCATATCAAATACAATTTAAATGAAAATTGAATGCCTCTTTTCTATGTGCAGCCTTCTGAGGTAAATATCAACATTAACTTTTTCCACAGGCTAATAAATTTGAAAATAAAATAACAATGAATAAAACAACCATTCTGGACTTTAAACTGCTCAGTTTGCAACACACTGATCTAATCTGATGTGCCCAAGCCAGATACCTGCCATCTTTTGTTGGATGCTAGTTCATTAATGTCGGGGCTCAGGCTTTGAGCTGAGGCAACCTTCATTATCGAACAAAGGTGTTCATCGGTCATTATATCTCGTATTCCACAGTCTTGGGGGCGTGCCTTAAATGCACTGCCTTTAACGTACTCTACGAGCTATCGTCACGTCCGCTTTTCATCCATTCTAACATCGTTCAGACCCAGTCACAAGATGTGCGCAGCTTCTGTATGCACACACGTGAATGCAATCCATACTTCATCAACAGCGATACAGGTTACACTGAGGGTGCCAGTATAAAAAACTTTAACACTGTTAGAAATATACGCCACACTGTGAATCCAGACCAAAGAAGAATGACAAACAGATTTCGGGAGAACATCCGCACCGTAACACAACATAAACACAACAGAACAAATACCCAGAATCCATTGCAGCACTAACTCTTCCGGGATGCTACAAAATACACCCCCGCTACCACCAAACCTCTCCCCCCCACACATACACACACACGCCTTGTAGCGTCCCGGAAGAGTTAGTATATATATATATATATATATATATACATATATATATATATATATATATATATATATATATATATATATATATATATTAGAGATGTCCGATAAATGCTTTAAAATGTAATATCGGAAATTATCGGTATCGTTTTTTTAAATTATTATTATTTTTTAATTAAATCAACATAAAAAACACAAGATACACTTACAATTAGTGCACCAACCCAAAAAACCTTCCTCCCCCATTTACACTCATTCACACAAAAGGGTTGTTTCTTTCTGTTATTAATATTCTGGTTCCTACATTATATATCAATATATATCAATACAGTCTGCAAGGGATACAGTCCGTAAGCACACATGATTGTGCGTGCTGCTGGTCCACTAATATTACTAACCTTTAACAGTTAATTTTACTCATTTTCATTAATTGCTAGTTTCTATGTAACTGTTTTTATATTGTTTTACTTTCTTTTTTATTCAAGAAAATGTTTTTAATTTTTTTATCTTATTTTATTTTAGGACCTTATCTTCACCATACCTGGTTGTCCAAATTAGGCATAATAATGTGTTAATTCCACGACTTTATATATCGGTATCGGTTGATATCGGTATCGGTTGATATCGGTATCGGTAATTAAAGAGTTGGACAATATCGGAATATCGGATATTGGCAAAAAGCCATTATCGGACATCCCTAATATATATATATATATATATATATATATATATATTTTTATTTTTATTTTTTATTTTTATTTATTTATATATTATATATATATATATATATTTTTTAACCCAATGTGGCCCCCGAGTCAAAATGTTTGGGGACCCTGGTATAGCGGTTAAAATAAAAGAGCTTGTACGGTCAAAATAAATCTAAGTATGTTCATTATTAATGCGATACTTTTTGTGATTAATCACTTGTTAATTTTGCAAATATATATATTTTTAGATTTATCAAAAAAGTAAAATTTTTCTCAACATCTTTCCTTGGAAAAAAAAAAAAAAAGATTTATTCTATTGAGAGAAAATCTAGCTTTCTTCTAAAAAACCGTTTGTAATTTAAAAAAAAAGAATATAACAAAATATATAACTCTTTACTTTGACAGTATATCACTTTTTCTTTAAACATTGCTTTATTTTTTTTGCAAAACTGACGCTTTTATTAAACTCTTTTTTGAAAACATACCTTTGTATTAGTGAAAATTCCATCCATCTATCCAATTATTATTCATAATTATGCCTTTTTTTCTTGAATAAAACATTACACCTAAGAAAATAAATTTGTTTTCTTAATTTTATTTTGAAGTACCTTTATTTTTTATTTTTTTACACCATACAAACAATACACAACTTAAATAACATACATTTGAGACTTTAGTAGGGATTCTAGGACAGAAAATGTCACAAACAAAACAGAAAATATACCATGCAGCCTACCCCAGGAAATTTGTCCCTGGCGGTCCGAGTTGGAGGATTCTGCTCACCAAACTTTCACCCTCATTGAGGGGGGGAGGGGCACTGGGGAGGTGGAGCTTACTGAGGGATTGAGAGACAGAGAGAGAGAGAGAGAGAGAGCATAATACATTAATTTAAAAGCTTCTTCCTTTGCTATGTTAGGTTGCTGATGTCATCGTGAATCCCAAGTCAAATAAGCACCCAAAAGAGACTGATTACTAAAACAGGACGTTGTGATGACGTACGCAATACCTTTGTTTTCTTCTTCTTTGTACATTTCGTTGGCAGGAGCATGTTAGAGAACCGCTGGTCACTAAGCAAAGCGGCGGAGTGCGTCAAAAAGAGCCGCTAAAATTGTCCCAAAATGATTATTATATATGTTTTATTGTAAGTTTATGAGCTGGAGAACTATACTTAGAGTTATTATTTTGGTTTATTTCATCGGGAAAACTAACTTTAGAAGGACTGCAATTGCGTGCTTCCGAGCGGCACACGTCCGAGGTAGCAAACATGGCGCTTCTTGTTCGGTTGGCCAGGACTCTGTACCAAACAAACAGCAGAAGTCTGGAGCAAAAAGTCATAAAGACGTTTCTTAAGGGCAATATTTACAACTGAAGTGGTGAAGCTGTGTTTTCATTTACACTTAAATGTTATTGATGAATGGATAAGAAGCATACATATTATTATTATGTATGATCAATTTGTTTGAAATGTATTCAATTCAGCGCTGCAGAATTCGCCTTCTATTGCAGTATATTTGATTTACAAAACCCAAAACCAGTAAAGTTGGCACGTTGTGTAATTCGTAAATAAAAACAGAATACAATGATTTGCAAATCCTTTTCAACTTATATTCAATTGAATAGACTGCAAAGACAAGATATTCAATATTGGAACTGAGAAACTGAATATTTTTTTTGCATATAATTATTAACTTAAAATTTTATGGGAGCAACACATTGCAAAAAAGTTGGCACAGGGGCATTTTTACCACTGTGTTACATGGCCTTTCCTTTTAACAACACTCAGTAAACGTTTGGGAACTGATGAGACCAATTTTTGAAGCTTTTCAGGTGGAATTCGCTCCCATTCTTGCTTGATGTACAGCTTAAGTTGTAACACATGGCTTGGCATTGTCTCGCTGAAATAAGCAGGGGCGACCATGAAAAAAATGTTGCTTGGATGGCAACATATGTTGCTCTAAAACCTGTATGTACCCTTTCAGCATTAATGGCGCCTTCACAGATGTGTAAGTTACCCATGTCTTGGGCACGAATACACCCCCATACCATCACAGATGCTGCCTTTTGAACTTTGCGCCTAGACCAATCCGGATGGTTCTTATCCATGACGTCCACAGTTTCCAAAAACAATTTGAAATGTGGACTCGTCACACCACAGAACACTTTTCCACTTTGCATTAGTCCATCTTAGATGAGCTAGGGCCCAGCGAAGCCGGCGGCCTTTCTGGGTGTTGTTGATAAATGGCTTTCGCTTTGCATAGTAGAGTTTTAACTTGCACTTACAGATGTAGCTGTATTGGCCGCAGGGATCCATCCATACGTATATACATTTTGTCAGTCAAAATTAGCTTGTGCTCAGCTGGGAAAAATAAGTATATATACATATTATGTCATGCATTTATGAAGTATTATGAACTGTTACAGGCATATTCAATAATCATGATAATATTAAAAAATGTACTTCTAAGAATGTGGGGATATAAAAGGCATGGGTGCTATTGGATGGGGCAGAAGCGGAAACTGACGTCAGACACCACCTCAGCCAAATTGTTTGGCTACGGAGCCACTACTTGGAACAAATCCTCATTTTTGACCGTTTTGTGGATTTACCAATGGCCTGTGGAGAACTGTGACGAACAGAGACACCTAGCAGGAGGACTTGCGTTGGATGCGCGGTACCGTGAGTAGCTGCGGCTTCCAAACATTTAATCGCTTGCCCGTACGTGCATGCTGCGTATGTAACTTTGGGGACTTTGGGAAAATATGTGCTGTATAAACATTGGGTGGTGAACTGGACTTTGGGCTGTGGGATTGAGTATTGGTATTGGTATTGTATTGGCGGGTTACATGGACAGGAGGGGGGAGATGTTTGTTATGCGGGATTAATTTGTGGGGTGTTAAAACTATGCCTGATCGTGTTGTGGCTAATAGTCATTTATGTCTTGTGTTTATTTATTGTCGAACTCGTTCCCAGCTGAATATCAGGTCCTACCCGTGACTCCTTAAATAGCATAGTGGCAGCAACACCCGGAGAACGCGGGTGAGTTTTCTTACATAGCGACAAACTGTAGTTACTGAAGTGTTCCTGAGACAGTGTGGTGATATCCTTTACACACTGATGTCGGTTTTTGATGCAGTACCGCCTGATTGATCCAAGGTCACGGGCATTGCCGCTTACGTGCAGTGATTTATCCAGATTCTCTGAACCTTTTGATGATATTACAGACCGTAGATGGTGAAATCCCTAAATTCCTTGCAATAGCTCGTTGTGTTGTTCTTAAACTGTTCGACAATTTGCTCACGCATTTGTTCACAAAGTGGTGACCCTCGCCCCGTCCTTGTTTGTGAAGGACTGAGAATTTCATGGAAGCTGCTTTTATACCCAGTCATGGCACCCATCTGTTCCCAATTTGCCTGTTCACCTGTGGGATGTTCTAAATCTCTAACCTGCTCAGTGGCTTCGTGGTTAGAGTGTCCCGCCCTGAGATCGGTAGGTCGTGAGTTCAAACTCCGGCCGAGTCATACCAAAGATTATAAAAATGGGACCCATTACCTCTCCAAAGAGCCAAAATTCATAAAGAACGGGTGACGAGCAAGCCGATTGGTGTCTTGGGGTTATGCAACAAAATGGACAAGTCAGGGAGGGACCGGTCCCGCTATCAGCTAGGATCCCAAGGCGGCTCAGCGTTGAAGTCGAAGTGCTCCCGGTAAAGAGCCGCCCCAAGGCCCTCTGGGTAGCGCTCATGCACCTGTGCAGAGACGGTCAATCAATCAATCAATCAATGGAATGATTGATTGATTGCTTGGCAATCAGCATCAAGGGTTGGAATTGGGGGTTAAATCACCAAAAATGATTCCCGGGCATGGCCACCCGCTCACTGTTCCCCTCACCTCCAGGGGGTGAAAAAGAAGATGGGTCAAAATGCAGAGGACACATTTCACCACACCTAGTGTGTGCGTGACAATCATTGGTACTTTAACTTTAACTTTACCTTTTAACAAACAAGTGTTTGATGAGCATTCCTCAACTTTCTCAGTCTTTTTTGAAGCTTATATTTGCAAAAAATAACAAAGTTATCCAGTTCGAACGTTAAGTATCTTGTCTTTGCAGTCTATTCAATTGAATATAGTTTGAAAAACATTTGCAAATCTTTGAATTCTGTTTTTATTTACCATTTACACAACGTGCCAACTTCACTGGTTTTTGGGGTTTGTATTAAAACTTTAGGAACTAAAGCTCTAAAATGTTTTCACTTGCCTAGCAAAGATAAGCATATTCTCCATTTCAGATATAATTTAAAAACACATAATGATAAGTCGGCCAGAGGACAAAAAATACCCATCCTTACCCGAGAAGCTGGCCCCCAGAGGGCGCCACTTCGATAAACCTGCTCGCCAGACCTTCCCCTTCGACAATGGGTGACATGCTGGCCAGCCGGTGCCTCTTGACCAGCCTGCAGGTTACTCGCGTGGGAGCGCCACACTTCCTCGGAGGGATGACTATGCGTAGGCCATTGTGGCGGCAACCCCGCATGGCTCCGCCCCTCGCATCGACCATGAAGCTGACTAAGAAACTGAGACGAACGGGAGAAGAAAAGGCTGAGCATTGGCAAAATTTAGGAAACGAGGATCGAATTAAGGCGAAGGACAAAACCTGCTGTGGTCTGCGTGGTCACGGCACGGAGAGAACTGGCTAAAGAAAATAAATATCGGAGAGAATTCATGGAATTAGTAAAATACCCGTACGAACAAATGTATGTACAAAAGTGTACATACCCGGTGTGGACGGGGCTTGAAGTGAAAGCTATGTTGTCCAGGTTGTCTGTGCTCCAACTCAGTCTGTACGAATCGCTCTCTGTTTCCCTCCAGAGTGCAGAAATCTGTAAAATAATGCCGTTTTTGGTTACTTAGGGGTTCAAAAAACACAAAATATATTTGGGAAAACGATACATATTGATGTACATCAATGAATAAGTCTAAAGCTTGGTACACATTGCCAGCAGTAAATCGGACCCGTTTCCAGTGAGGGTTGGACTGCGCCAGGGCTGCCCTTTGTGTTCATAACTTCTATGATCAGAATTTGTAGGCGCAGTCAGTTCATTGAGGGGATCCAGTTTGGTGTCTGCAGGATTAGGGCTCTGCTTTTTGCAGATGATGTGGTTCTGATGGCTTCATCTGGCCACGATCTTCAGCTCTCACTGGATTGGTTCGCAGCCGAGTGTGAAGTGACTGGGTTGAGAATCAGCACCTCCAAGTCAGAGTCCATGGTTCTTTCCCGGAAAGGGTGGAGTGCAATCTCCGGGTTGGGGAAGAGATCTTTCCCCAAGTGGAGGAGTTCAAGTACCTCGGAGTCTTTTTCATGAGTGAGGGAAGAGTGGATCGTGAGATCGACAGGCAGATTGGTGCGGCGTCTTCAGTAATGCGGACGCTGTATCGATCCGTTGTGGTGAAGAAGGAGCTGAGCCGGAAGGCAAAGCTCTCAATTTACCGGTCGATCTACGTTCCCATCCTCACCTATGGTCATGAGCTTTGGGTTATGATCAGGGGTACAAGTGGCCGAAATGAGTTTCCTCCGCCGGGTGGCAGGGCTCTCCCTTGGAGATAGGGTGAGAAGCTCTGCCATCCGCGAGGAGCTCAAAGTAAAGCCGCTGCTTCTCCACATCGAGAGGAGCCAGATGAGGTGGTTTGGGCATCTGGTCAGGATGCCACCCGAACGCCTCCCTCGGGAAGTGTTTAGGGGACGTCCGACCGGTAGGAGGCCACGGGGAAGACCCAGGACACGTTGGGAAGACTATTTCTCCTGGCTGGCCTGAGAACGCCTCGAGATCCCCCGGGAAGAGCTAGACGAAGTGGCTGGGGAGAGGGAAGTCTGGGCTTCCCTGCTTAGGCTGCTGCCCCCACGACCCTACGTCGGATAAGCGAAAGAAGATGGATGGATGGATGGATCGATGAATAAAGACGTCCCGTTATTGGCATATAATACTAATTTACAGCTGTTGTTTAATTATGTTCGAGAAAGTCATGGTTTCACACAAAAACGTTGTGGAAATATAAGATTTGTAGATTCACTGGAAAATGTTATCGAGAATAAACACATAATATTTAAAAAAAAAAAAAGATAGTAAAGTTGGAGGTTTACGTGGAAGAGTTCGTATCTAAGTGAAAAAATCTTGTTTTTTTAATATGTATACAAAACCCAAAACCAGTGAAGTTGGCACATTGTGCAAATGGTAAATAAAAACAGAATACAATGATTTGCAAATCCTTTTCAACTTATATTCAATTACATAGACTGCAAAGACAAGATATTTAATGTTCTAACAGAGAAATTTTATTTTCTTTGGCAAATAATCATTATTTGTCACAGGGGCATTTTTACCACTGTGTTACATGGCCTTTCCTTTTAACAACACTCAGTAAACGTTTAGGAACTGAGGAGACCAATTTTTGAAGCTTTTCAGGTGCAATTCTTTCCCATTCTTGCTTGATGTACAGCTTAAGTTGTTCAACGGTCCGGGTTCTCCTTTGTGGTATTTTAGGCTTCATAATGTGCCACACATTTTCAATGGGAGACAGGTCTGGACTACAGGCAGGCCAGTCTAGTACCCGCACTGTTTTACTATGAAGCCACGCTATTGTAACACGTGGCTTGGCATTGTCTTGCTGAAATAAGCAGGGGCGTCCATGATAACATTGCTTGGATGGCAACATATGTTGCTCCAAAACCTGTATGTACCTTTTAGTATTAATGGTGCCTTCACAGATGTGTAAATTACCCATGCCTTGGGCACTAATACACCCCCATACCATCACACATGCTGGCTTTTGAACTTTGCGCCTATATCAATCCGGATGGTTCTTTTCCTCTTTGGTCCGGTGGACACGATGTCCAGTTTCCAAAAACAATTTGAAATGTGGACCAGACAGTAGAACACTTTTCCACTTTGTATCAGTCCATCTTAGATGAGCTCAGGCCCAGCAAAGCCGGCGGCGTTTCTGGGTGTTGTTGATAAATGGCTTTCGCTTTGCATAGTAGAGTTTTAACTTGCATTTACAGATGTTGCGACAAACTGTAGTTACTGACATTGGTTTTCGGAAGTGTTCCTGAGCCAATGTGGTGATATCCTTTACACACTGATGTAACTTTTTGATGCAGTACCGCCTGAGGAATCGTAGGTCACGGGCATTCAATGTTACGTGCAGTGATTTCTCCAGATTCTCTGAAACTTTTGATGTTATTACGGACCGTAGATGGTGAAATCCCTAAATTCCTTGCAATAGCTCGCTGAGAAATGTTGTTCTTAAACTGTTGGACAATTTGCTCACGCATTTGTTCACAAAGTGGTGACCTTTGCCCCATCTTTGTTCGTGAACGACTGAGCATTTCATGGAAGCTGCTTTTATACCCAATCATGGCACCCACCTGTTACCAATTAGCCCGTTCACCTGTGGGATGCTCCAAATAAGTGTTTGATGAGCATTCCTCAACTTTCTCAGTCTTTTGTGCCACTTGTGCCAGCTTTTTTGAAACATGTTGCAGGCATCAAGTTCCAAATGAGCTAATATTTGCAAAAAATAACAAAATGTTCCAGTTCGAACGTTAAGTATTGACGGAGATAGATATCTACAAAAATCCATATTCAAGAGTTATTTCTTTCTATAGTCATGTTTGAAATAACTAGTGTTTTCTCTTTGTGCTCTTTCTATTTTTTCTCCATCTCATGACCGATGGTACACTTTGAATTACCTTGGGCTTGGAATGTGGGAAGTGGAAGTACTCCTTTTTCTTAACTCATCCTGTCTCTTCTCAGAGTAGAACAATTGACTTGTGTATTACTTCTGGAGGGTCGGGGCGAGGGACATATTGAAGAACACAGCACTTGGGTAATGTTTTCAGATCAACTTGGCTACGCAATTGAATGTGTTGTCCGAGGCTGGTCTCTTCAAAGCTTTGAAAATAAATGACAAAATCCCTACTCTGTTCTGGTGATAATTCAAACTCAGCTTATTTGTCATTAAAAGAACTTGGGATCGACCAGTAACTTAAATTCCCTTGGAGGAACATCTGGTCCAAATGCAACAGTATCTTGTCTTTGCAGTCTATTCAATTGAATATAGGTTGAAAAGGATTTGCAAATCATTGTATTCTGTTTTTATTTACCATTTACACAACTTGCCAACTTCGCTGGTTTTGGGTTTGTAGCTTAGTACTAAGAACCCTCTAGTTTTTGGACGGCCACTCTCTCATCTAAGCCACACCACCCTAGAAAGGTAGCTGTTGTCCAGAAAGAAAAACAACACCATTTTCCACGAGTCATACTCTACCTGACGATTGAGCATGTCCTCCGTAGTGCTTTCGTGTTTTTGGTAGTAGTTTTGACAAGTGGACGTAAAGGACTTCTCCGCACTGCAGAACCAACAAAGAAACCAGAAGGAGTCAATGGATCCAGTTTCGATCCTATTGTAATCATAAAGTCCCACTAAGTTTGCCTTACCTGAGAGTGTGCGGCCCCTCGTGGTTGAAGCAGAGGTAGTTCATGCTGTCCAGATATCGTCCTGGTAAAGAGTCATCTCCGAGCTCTCTGAGATCCTCAGCTCGTAAATACTCAACTCCGTCTCCAGTTATGGTGTCATCTCCTAAATAGATTTTCAGAGAATAAAAGCATAAGATTACATAGGATTGCACAAAATAAAGTGCAAAAAAAACTCAATGGGTACCATCAAACGTGATCACATGACAACCTCTGAGAATAACAAATTGCATACTTTTTTGAAGACCTAATGAACCTCTTTGGGGCACCTAATGATTTTTCTCAGAGTAATGAGTCCAGTCTACATCTAAGGTCACTGGTGAAGACTTAAGTCTGTAATCTCAGGGCATTCAATCGATCGCCACTGGACTGTTTGGCTTGTCTTAAAAAACTTTTTGCCTCTCATCCAAGTAAGCGTCATCAGTTAATGCTCATATACCTAGATCGGTCAGATCTACTCTAGTGGCTGGTACCAAAATCCCAAATAGTCTGTAAAATAGCCCAACACATTGGTTTGATGTACTCTGTTATTCCCTATGCTTGACCCAGAGAGACCCGATGGTATTGAGAATTTTTCTCAGGACATTAGACTTCAGTCTGAGGTCACGGGTCTCGCAGACATTAATTGGGAGAAAACTTTTACTTTGTCCTTCCAAATATCTGGAATGTCAACACTCTCTTTCCATCACCACCTAAGGTACATTGGTGAATGTCAAGGGGCAACATCTTTAAAAGTAAGCCGAAAAGCTGCATATAATATTACCCCCTCAATTGTGTGATTTGCAAAAACACAACCTGACAGGAGAATGTGTGCAACAGTCCACAAATGGGGACTAGATCCTACCTTTCTCCCTTCTGCAACTTTTTTTTTTTTTTTTTTTACAAATGCTTAAAAGTTTTAATGCTTTTCTCTTTGCCCCTCACTCTTACTATCATCAAGTCTCCATTGCTGTGCATGTTAGCCCTCTTTACATCGCCTATGTTTCCACAGAGGAACCCAGTAATTGCACTTGACCCTAGTTTTCTGACCTCCTGTCCTACCTTGACTGCAGTGATGGGCAAGCTACTTGTAAAATGCAGTAAGCTAAGTTCATACTTGCCAACCTTGAGACCTCCGATTTCGGGAGGTGTGGGGTGGGGGGTGGGTTGGAGCGTGGTTGGGATGGGGGCATGGTTGGTGGCGTGGTTAAGACGGGAGGAGTATATTTACAGCTAGAATTCACCAATTCAAGAATTTCATATATATATATATATATATATATATATATATAAATAAGAGAAATACTTGAATTTCGGTGTTCATTTATTTACACATATACACACACATAACACTCATCTACTCATTGTTGAGTTAAGGGTTGAATTGTCCATCTTTGTTCTATTCTCTGTCACTATTTTTCTAACCATGCTGAACACCCTCTCTGATGATGCATTGCTGTGTGGCACGCACAAAATTGCTTTCATCAAATGCACTAGAGTCTGGAATCTTCTATCTCTCCCTAACATGACCCAAAACCGGTCAATCTTTGCTTCCTGAGGAAGATCTTCACTGCCAAGCACTTGGTAGTCCACTACTTGTTCTCGGAGGCTATCCAGGTCCAATCGCAGCTGCGGCTTGGAACTTACAAGCGTATTTCTTCATCTTACTCGTCGGCGGCGGCGTCGCCACGGCTGTATCTTCCTCGTTCTTCTGCTTCGTCTCCTTGTTGTGTGCGCAGTTGTGCACTGCACTCTCTAAAAGCCGTAGATGTTATTGTCACATATGCATGTACAGTAGATGGCAGTTTTGTCCTGTTTAAGAGTGTCACAACATTGCTGTTTACGGCAGACAAACTGCTTTACGGTAGAGGAAAACATGACTGCTGTTGTTGTGTGTTGTTGCCGCGTTGGGAGGACGTTAATGAAACTGCCTAACAATAAAACCACATAAGAAACCAAGAACTCGCCCTCGATCATTCTACAGTTATAACGTGATTGTGCAGGCACGCTGTTTATATTGTGGGAAAGCGGACGTGAAAACAGGCTGTCGACACGTCACTCAGGTCCGCATGGAGCTGGAGGGGGCGTGGCCTCCAGCTCCGCCTGAATTTCGTGAGATTTTCAGGAGAAAATTTGTCCCGGGAGGTTTTCGGGAGAGGCGATGAATTTCGGGAGTGTACCGGAAAATCCGTGAGGGTTGGCAAGTATGGCTAAGTTACAAGTTACTCTCCATTAAATATAACTAAGCTACAGGGAAAGCTGTCCCTGGGAGAGAATTCCTCTGCCATTTTCAAGTATGTTTTATTTATTTTTTGAGTGGTCAGCCTGAAGCATCACTCTGTCTCCGACTCCTTAGTCGTCATGTGACATGAGTGCAAGTCTGTCATGATTTATCTTACTAGTTTCGATGACCTGCCTTATCTTGCCTCTGATTGGCCAGTCCGTAATGTTTCGCCCTAACCCTAGCCAATTGTGACTCATCATACCAACCAATCATCATGGATGTTCTCCGTATGTATGGGTGTTCTCATTCATCCAAATCATTGGATTTTCTCCATATTTTTTGGGCCTGGATTGATAGTCTATTTTCTTTCTTTGTAGCTTGTAGCTTTGATGTAAGCTACCTCGCTACATGGGTCTGAAAGTAACTAAAATACAGGAGAAGCTACTCAGATTCAGATTCAGAACTGCCCCTCTCTCCCTTGTGGAGGGGGGGGCACAGGTCCAGTGGCCATGGATGAAGTACTGGCTGTCCAGAGTCGGGACCCGGGGTGGACCGCTCGCCTGTGCATCGGTTGGGGACATTTCTGCGCTGCTGACCCGTCTCCGCTCGGGATGGTCTCCTGCTGGCCCCACTATGGACTGGACTCTCACTATTATGTTAGATCCACTATGGACTGGACTTTCATAATATTATGCTAGACCCACTCGACGTCCGTTGCATCCGGTCACCCATAGAGGGTGGGGGGGTCACTCACATCTGTTGTTCTCTCCAAGGTTTCTCATACACAAAGCGACTCGACAAAGAATCTGGGTATTATCTTCGACCTAACTCTCTCGTTTGAGTCACACATTAGGGGTGTTACTAAAACGGACTTCTTTCATCTCCGTAATATCGCTAAAATTCGTTCCATTTTGTCTACTAGCGACGCTGAGATCAGTATTCATGCGTTCGTTACGTCTCGTCTCGATTACTGTAACGTATTATTTTCGGGTCTCCCTATGTCAAGCATTAAAAGATTACAATTGGTACAAACTGCGGCTGCTAGACTTTTGACAAGAACAAGAAAGTTTGATCATATTACGCCTATACTGGCTCAACCGGCACTGGCTTCCTGTGCACTTAAGATGCGACTTTAAGGTTTTACTACTTACGTATAAAATACTACACGGTCTAGCTCCGTCCTATCTTGTCGATTGTATTGTACCATATGTCCCGGCAAGAAATCTGCGTTCAAAGAACTCTGGCTTATTAGTGATTCCCAGAGCCCAAAAAAAGTCTGCGGGCTATAGAGCGTTTTCTATTCGGGCTCCAGTACTCTGGAATGCCCTCCCGGTAACAGTTAGAGATGCTACCTCAGTAGAAGCATTTAAGTCCCATCTTAAAACTCATTTGTATACTCTAGCCTTTAAATAGACCCCCTTTTTAGACCAGTTGATCTGCCATTTATTTTCTTTTCTCCTTCTTTGCTCCCTCCTAACCCTTGTGGAGGGGGAGACACACAGGTCCGGTGGCCATGGATGGGGTGCTGGCTGTCCGGAGTCGGGACCCGAGGTGGACCGCTCGCCTGTGTATCGGTTGGGAACATCTCTGCGCTGCTGACCCGTCTCCGCTCGGGATGGTTTCCTGCTGACCCCACTGTGGACTGGACTCTTACTGTTATGTTGGATCCACTATGGACTGTACTCTCACAATATTATGTTAGACCCACTCGACATCCATTGCATTCGGTCTCCCCTAGAGGGAGGGGGGGGGGTTACCCACATATGCGGTCCTCTCCAAGGTTTCTCATAGTCATTCACATCGACGTCCCACTGGGGTGAGTTTTTCCTTGCCCTTATGTGGGCTCTGTACCGAGGAAGTCGTTGTGGCTTGTGCATCCCTTTGAGACACTTGTGATTTAGGGCTATATAAATAAAGTTTGATTGATTGATTGATTGATAAGTAGTTTATTAATCACGGAGGGAAAATGTGATTTTCAGCATGATCCCATTCAAGATCAGACAAACATTACGGGGAGACAGAAAAAGGATCGCTGAGGGGTCTGCCAACTTCCGGCGCCCCTTACAAAAAACAACAACAGGTGAACGTTGGGGAGGGGGGGAAGAGTAAAAAAAATATTCAGTCAAAGGCTGGACTCCAGGGAGGGGGTACAGACTGAGGCCAAGGGGAAAAAAACTTATAGCCATAGCACACATAAAAAAGTTACATAGAATCAACAAAACTTGCAACAGAGGGAAGGGACTGGGAGCTATGGAGGCCGGCTGCTGCTGTATAAGCGCTAATCAGCCATCCATTACCCCTAAGGGACTGTTAAATAAGCGGCTAAGCTACCGCCAAGCTACAGGAAAATGTAGTTAAGCTACATGTAGCTTGTGACTGCCCATCACTGCTTGAATGTTAGAATTATTTGGACTTCTTCCTCCCCATCGATCTTCTTTCGCACCACTCTCTCTTTCTCACTTATGCTGCTTGATGAGCTATTCCAATACCTCTTCCCGCGAAAACGTTCCTAATCCACAACACTGCTTTCCTCCATACTTTCTTCACTCCTACTCAAATCTTTTTTCAACCCTGCATAAGGCTTGAGAGAAATCATCCTTAGGTCTAAACGGAGCACCAAATACCCAACTCCTTTGCAGTTATTGCGTGAGACCAAGACCACATGCCTGAGATACTTACCTTCTTCGTCGGAGACGTCAAGTATTTCAGTCATTGTTTCCGGAACATTCAGTTTGTGCTTTTCTGTCACCATCTGGTATGGAGGACAAGTAAACAAATATTAACCTCATCCCATTTGATTTTGTGGCGTTAGGACATACCGTTGTTGTGGTAACAATCTCCTCCGTTACAACCTGCAACGTGTCCACCACCGAGATGTAGCCCAGCCTTTGAGCAATACCCAGGGCGGTGTTACCATTCTGGTAAAAGGGAAAGCAGGAAGAAAATCTGGATAATTGATTGTGTTATCGATCAAATATTGACGTTTAAAGCGTAAATGTGGAACCATACCATGGTGATAGCGTTGGGCTTGGCACCGTATTGCAACAGAATGTTGATGATGTGTGTGTTCCCCTGCTGGGCGGCCTGGTGGAGGGGGGTGTACCCATTCTGTTGTAAATGATAATCGTATCAATATGGTAACTTCCCGAGAGCCAGATTTTGTCAAAATTGGGTTCTTTTTACCATAATTGCCCTAAATGATATGAATGGGTCGGTGTTGGAATTTTTCGAAACGGTTGATAAATGTTGACGTAGTAACCATTTTTATTTTCATACCCCCAAAAAAGGGAATTTCTGGAAAAACTGTAGTTTTTGAAAATATAGATAATACCACAATTGCCCTAGATGATATGAATGTTGACGCAGTAACAATTTTAATTTTAATTGGTATTTCGGAATTCCTGGATTTTTGGGGAAACAGGAATTTTTTACAAATTAAAGAAGAATGTTTTGAAGGTGGAATGGTTAAAAACAGTGGAAAAATATGGACTGTGAAAATGTTCCAGGAAGAGGTTAAATAAGGGCTTTGGAAAACCCGGAATTCTGGGAACTCCTGGAATTATCTTGAAATTGGAAAAAAGGTAGTTTGATTATCCAAGGTGGGTGGACTGTGTGGATGGTGGAACGGTTGGAATCGGTTGAGAAATGTGGGATATGGAGAGGTTTGTTTATTGCCCATTAACTTTCCAGGAAGAGGTTAAATAGGGCTTTGGAAAACAAGGAATTCTGGGAATTCCTGGAATTATCTTGAACTTGGAAAAATGGTAGTTTCATTGTCCAAGGTGGGTGGAATGTGTGGATGGTGGAACGGTTGGAATCGGTTGAGAAATGTGGGATATGGAGAGGTTTGTATATTGCCCATTAACTTTCCAGGAAGAGGTTAAATAGGGCTTTGGGAAACCGGGAATTCTGGGAATTCCTGGAATTATCTTGAACTTGGAAAAATGGTAGTTTCATTGTCCAAAGTGGGTGGAATGTGTGGATGGTGGAACGGTTGGAATCGGTTGAGAAATGTGGGATATGGAGAGGTTTGTATATTGCCCAATACATTTCAATGGGGGAAAATTCCGGGAAAACCGGGACTTTTGGGAAAAGGAAAATATGTTTTGCATTCGACATATGTAAAGAGCAGTGTAGGTTAATGGTTGAAATGTTGAAATCGGGTAAAAGATGGTGCAACATATTGAGAGTGTTGGGAATTGTAGCACTATGTAGCCACTCATTTGAATAGGAATTTCCACCCCAAAAAAAAGATTTTCTGGAAAAACTGGAGTTTTTGAAAATATAGATAATACCACAAATGCCCTAGATGATAAGAATGTTGACGCAGTAACAATTTTTAATTTTAATTGGTATTTCGGAATTCCTGGATTTTCGGGGAAACAGGAAATTTTTACAAATTAAGAAGAATGTTTTGAAGGTGGAATGGTTAAAAACAGTGGAAAAATATGGACTGTGAAAACGTTCCAGGAAGAGGTTAAATAAGGGCTTTGGAAAACCCGGAATTCTGGGAACTCCTGGAATTATTTTGAAATTGGAAAAATGGTAGTTTGATTGTCCAAGGTGGGTGGACTGTGTGGATGGTGGAACGGTTGGAATCGGTTCAGAAATGTGGGATATGGAGAGGTTTGTTTATTGCCCATTAACTTTCCAGGAAGAGGTTGAATAGGGCATTGGAAAACCGGGAATTCCTGGAATTATCTTGAACTTGGAAAAATTGTAGTTTCATTGTCCAAGGTGGGTGGAGTGTGTGGATGGTAGAACGGTTGGAATCGGTTCAGAAATGTGGGATATGGAGAGGTTTGTTTATTGCCCATTAACTTTCCAGGAAGAGGTTAAATAGGGCTTTAGAAAACCGGGAATTCCTGGAATTATCTTGAACTTGGAAAAATTGTAGTTTCATTGTCCAAGGTGGGTGGAGTGTGTGGATGGTGGAACGGTTGGAATCGGTTGAGAAATGTGGGATATGGAGATGTTTGTATATAGGCCAATCATTTTCAATGGGGGAAAATTCCGGGAAAACCGGGACTTTTGGGAAAAGGAAAATATATTTTGCTTTCGACATATGTAAAGACCAGTGTTGGTTGATGGTTGGAATATTGAAATCGGGTAAAAGATGGTGCAACATATTGAGAATGTTGGGAATTGTAGCACTATGTAGCCACTCATTTGAATGGGAATTCCCAGCCCAAAAAGGGAATTTCTGGAAAAGCTGTAGTTTTTGAAAATATAGATAATACCATAATTGCCCCAGATGATAAGAATGTTGACGCAGTAACAATTTTTAATTTTAATTGGTATTTCAGAATTCCTGGATTTTCGGGGAAACAGGAAATTTTTACAAATTAAGAAGAATGTTTTGAAGTTTGAATGGTTAAAAACAGTGGAAAAATATGGACTGTGAAAACGTTCAAGGAAGAGGTTAAATAAGGGCTTTGGAAAACCCGGAATTCTGGGAACTCCTGGAATTATTTTGAAATTGGAAAAATGGTAGTTTGATTGTCCAAGGTGGGTGGACTGTGTGGATGGTGGAACGGTTGGAATCGGTTCAGAAATGTGGGATATGGAGAGGTTTGTTTATTGCCCATTAACTTTCCAGGAAGAGGTTAAATAGGGCTTTAGAAAACCGGGAATTCCTGGAAATATCTTGAACTTGGAAAAATTGTAGTTTCATTGTCCAAGGTGGGTGGAGTGTGTGGATGGTGGAACGGTTGGAATCAGTTGAGAAATGTGGGATATGGAGAGGTTTGTATTTTGCCCATTAACTTTCCAGGAAGAGGTTAAATAGGGCTTTAGAAAACCGGGAATTCTGGGAATTCCTGGAATTATCTTGAACTTGGAAAAATGGTAGTTTCATTGTCCAAGGTGGGTGGAATGTGTGGATGGTGGAACGGTTGGAATCTGTTGAGAAATGTGGGATATGGAGAGGTTTGTATATTGCCCAATAATTTTCAATGGGGGAAAATTCCGAGAAAACCGGGATTTTTGGGGAAAGGAAAATGTGTTTTGCTTTCAACATATGTAAAGAGCAGTGTAGGTTGATGGTTGAAATGTTGAAATCGGGTAAAAGATGGTGCAATATATTGAGAATGTTGGGAATTGTAGCACTATTTAGCCATTTATTTGAATGGGAATTTCCACCCTAAAAAAGGGAATTTCTGGAAAAACTGGATTTTTTTGAAAATATAGATAATACCACAATTGCCCTCGATGATATGAATGTTGACGCAGTCACAATTTTAATTTTAATTGGTATTTCGGAATTCCTGGATTTTTGGGGAAACAGGAAATTTTTACAAATTAAAGAAGAATGTTTTGAAGGTGGAGGCCCTGCGATGAGGTAGCGACTTGTCCAGGGTGTACCCCGCCTTCCGCCCGATTGTAGCTGAGATAGGCTCCAGCGCCCCCCGCGACCCCAAAGGGAATAAGCGGTAGAAAATGGATGGATGGATGGATGGATGGATGTTTTGAAGGTGGAATGGTTAAAAACAGTGGAAAAATATGGACTGTGAAAACGTTCCAGGAAGAGGTTAAATAAGGGCTTTGGAAAACCCGGAATTCTGGGAACTCCTGGAATTATTTTGAAATTGGAAAAATGGTAGTTTGATTGTCCAAGGTGGGTGGAGTGTGTGGATGGTGGAACGGTTGGAATTGGTTCAGAAATGTGGGATATGGAGAGGTTTGTTTATTGCCCATTAACTTTCCAGGAAGAGGTTAAATAGGGCTTTAGAAAACCGGGAATTCCTGGAATTATCTTGAACTTGGAAAAATGGTAGTTTGATTGTCCAAGGTGGGTGGAGTGTGTGGATGGTGGAACGGTTGGAATCGGTTCAGAAATGTGGGATATGGAGAGGTTTGTATATTGCCCATTAACTTTCCAGGAAGAGGTTAAATAGGGCTTGGAAAACCGGGAATTCCTGGAATTATCTTGAACTTGGAAAAATGGTAGTTTCATTGTCCAAAGTGGGTGGAATGTGTGGATGGTGGAACGGTTGGAATCGGTTGAGAAATGTAGGATATGGAGAGGTTTGTATATTGCCCATTAAATTTCCAGGAAGAGGTTAAATAGGGCTTTGGAAAACCGGGAATTCTGGGAATTCCTGGAATCATCTTGAACTTGGAAAAATGGTAGTTTCATTGTCCAAGGTGGGTGGAATGTGTGGATGGTGGAACGGTTGGAATCGGTTGAGAAATGTGGGATATGGAGAGGTTTGTATATTGCCCAATAATTTTCAATGGGGGAAAATTCCGGGAAAACCGAGACTTTTGGGAAAAGGAAAATATGTTTTGCTTTCGACATATGTAAAGAGCAGTGTAGGTTGATGGTTTAAATGTTGAAATCGGGTAAAAGATGGTGCAATATATTGAGAATGTTGGGAATTGTAGCACTATGTAGCCACTCATTTGAATGGGAATTTCCACCCCAAAAAAGGGAATTTCTGGAAAAACTGGAGTTTTTGAAAATATAGATAATGCCACAATTTTCCTAGATGATACGAATGTAGACGCAGAAACAATTAAAGTTTTTTTTGGTATTTAGAAATTCCTGGAATTTCCGGAAAACCGGAAATTTTGACAAATAAAGAAGAATGTTTTGAAGGTGGAATGGTCAAAAACAGTGGACAAATATGGACTGTGAAAACTTTCCAAGAAGAGGTTAAATAGGGCTTTGGAAAACCGGGAATTCCTGGAATTATCTTGAACTTAGAAAAATGGTAGTTTGATTGTCCAAGGTGGGTGGACTGTGTGGATGGTGGAACGATTGGAATCGGTTGGAAAATGTGGAAATTGTGCAAGTTCGAAAAATGGCCCGTAAAACCGGGAATTCTGGGTACTCTGGGGTATATATATATTTTTTTCTGAGAAGCTCATGATTCCCGGACATTTTGATATTGGAACGGTTCCGATCGGATGAAAACTTTCAAATACTTTGTCATAAAATTAAAGCAAAAATCGTTTCACTAGAATAAAGTTGTTAAATAGAAAAAAAAATATCATTTGGTTATGGCAAAGAAGAAGAAGAATAAGATTTCTTACCTTGGTCTTTACTGTCACACTAGCACCATTTTGAAGCAGGAAGTTGACCATTTTGGTGTTGCCGTAATGGCAGGCAACAATAAGTGGTGTGTAGCCCAGCTGGACACAGGACAGAAAATTCCACACAATAAAAAAACTAAACTATGAAATATTTGTTTCACCCTTACTTTGGTCTGCTGGTTGAGGTTTGCTCCATTTCTGGCAAGAATCTCCGCCACTGCTACTTTGTCGTCTTGTGCTGCCAAATGCAAGGCGGTAAGGCCACCCTGAAAACGGAGCACAAAATTGTATTAATAATAACAATAGTAACAATAATAATAATCATAATAACAATAACGTGACTATTATTATCATTCTTATAAAACTATGGAAGGACATTTCTGTAGAAACTGTGTGATCGCTGAAGAGATGGATATGAATTCTAAGTTACAGGAAAATTTGCCTGGATGTTTTCTTGTTATGGTTTGAATCTGTTCAGAAATATTTTTTTGGCAATGTCGTGGAAAAAATGGAATTCTAGAAAACGAGGACATTTTTTAAATGTGTCTACAGGTATAGATAGCCATCAGGTCCTGAATGAGTTAAAACATCCATCCATCCATCCATCCATCCATCTATCCATTTATTTTCTTTATCTTATTCGAGGTTGGGTTGCGGGGACAACAGCCTTAGCAGAGAAGCCCAGACTCCCCTCTCCCAAGCCACTTCATCCAGCTCCTCCCAGGGGATCCTAAGTCGCTCCCAGCCCAGCCGGGAAACATAGTCTTCCCAACGTGTCTTAGGTCTTCCCCGTGGCCTCCTACCGGTCGGACTTGCCCTAAACACCTCCCTCGAGAGATGTTCCAGTAGCATCCTGATCAAATGCTCTAACCACCTCATCTGGCTTCTCTCAATATGGAAGAGCAGCGGCTTTACTTTGATCTCTTCCTGAATTACAGGAAATTAGAGGGAACATTTTGGCAATACTATATTGCCAAAAGTATTTGAACACCCATCCAAATGATGAGAATAAGGTGTCCTAATCACTTGGCCCGGTGTATTAAATCAAGCACTTATGCATGGCCAAAGTTTTGGCCAAACACTTTGGCAATATAGTGTATCTTCTCATCCTATCTCTAAGGGAGATCCTAGCCACCTACTCGTGATCTTGTTCTTTGGTCATAACCAAAAACTCATGACCATAGGTGAGTATTGTGACGTGGATCGACTGGTAAATTGAGAGCTTTGGCTTCCGGCTCAGCTCCTTCTTCACCACAACGGATCGATACAGCGTCCACATTATTGAAGACACCGCACCGATCCGCCTTTCGATCTCACAATCCACTCTTCCCTCACTCGTGAACAAGACTCCGAGGTACTTGAACTCCTCCACTTGGGGAAAGATCTCTTCCCCAACCCGGAGATGGCACTCCACCCTTTCCGGGCAAGGACCATGGACTCTGACTTGGAGGTGCTGATTCTCAACCCAGTCGCTTCCCACTCGGCTGCGAACCGATCCGGTGAGAGCTGAAGATCTTGGCCAGATGAAGCCATCAGAACCACATCATCTGCAGAAAACAGATACCTAATCCTGCAGCCACCAAACTGGATCCCGCCAATGCCCTGACTGCACCTACAAATTCTGTCCATAAAAGTTATGAACACAAAGGGCATCCCGGCGAAGTCCAACCCTCACTGGACTTACTGCCGGCAATGCGGACCAAGCTTTGACACCGATCATAAATGATTCAAATAAGTTAACTTATGTAAAGTCATGAGAATAGTTAAGATCAAATGAGAATTTAGAAATGTGAATTTGGGGAAATGAGGGAATTTTCGGAATGGAAAAAAACTGAATGGTTTCAATTGGTTGAGAAATGTGCACGTTGTGAGAATTGATCCAAGAGGATTTGTCTTTTAGAAAATGTGGAACAATTGCAAAAGTGAGAATGTTTAGGCTGTGGAAACTGGATAAACAAGATAAAGTTAAAGGGGAACATTATCACAATTTCAGAAGGGTTAAAACCATTAAAAATCAGTTCCCAGTGGCTTATTTTATTTTTCAAAGTTTTTTTTCAAAATTTTACCCATCACGCATTATCCCTAAAAAAAGCTTCAAAGTGCATTTTACCCATCACACATTATCCCTAAAAAAAGCTTCAAAGTGCATGATTTTAACCATCGTTATATACACCCGTCCATTTTCCTGTGATGTCACACAGTGATGCCAATACAAACAAACATGGCGAATAGAACAGCAAATTATAGCGACATTAGCTCGGATTCAGACTCGGATTTCAGCGGTTTAAGCGATTCAACAGATTACGCATGTATTGAAACGGATGGTTGTAGTGTGGAGGCAGGTAGCGAAAACGAAATTGAAGAAGAAACTGAAGCTATTGAGCCATATCGGTTTGAACCGTATGCAAGCGAAACCGACGAAAACGACACGACAGCCAGCGACACGGGAGAAAGCGAGGACGAATTCGGCGATCGCCTTCTAACCAACGATTGGTATGTGTTTGTTAGCATTAAAGGAAACTAACAACTATGAACTAGGTTTACAGCATATGAAATACATTTGGCAACAACATGCACTTTGAGAGTGCAGACAGCCCATTTCAGGCGCGCTAAGAACATATATTTTTCCACGATTTCAGCACTCAGGTTAACCATACCTAAATAGACACAAAATACTGCATTACACAAGACTACCCGAATGTACTCGAATGATTGAAAAAAAAAAGTTTTTAAGCTAAATTATTGGTAAACACAGTTTATGTATAATAACTTACGTAAAACCGCGAGTAATAAATAAAGTTTTCATCAATTAATATATTCTGTAGACATACCCTCATCCGCTTTCTTTTCCTGAAAGCTGATCTGTCCAGTTTTGGAGTTGATGTCAGCAGGCCAGGGAAGCTACGGTTGATATTCTTCTCTTGATCATCTTCGGTGGCATAAGGGACGGTTGCCATCTCTGTCGTAGCATAGCTTTTGTCGGTAAAGTGTGCGGAACAAACGACTGACCATTTCGTCGGCTTTCCCCACACCCTCGTATTTTGAACAAATTTCGTCCAATTTCTTGCCACTTTCGCATCTTTGGGCCACTGGTGCAACTTGAATCCGTCCCTGTTCGTGTTGTTACACCCTCCGACAACACACCAACGAAAGTGAGAAAATGGCGGATCGCTTCCCGATGTGACGTCACATTGTGACGTCATCGCTCCGAGAGCGAATAATAGAAAGGCGTTTCATTCGCCAAAATTCACCCATTTAGAGTTCGGAAATCGGTTAAGAAAATATATGGTATTTTTTCTGCAACATCAAGGTATATATTGACACTTACATAGGTCTGGTAATAATGTTCCCCTTTAAATGTTTTCATAGTGATATTATTCAAATCAGTTAAAACATTTTACAAATCTGAAAAAAACTGTCCATTAATTTTTTTAGTGGGAATACTGTTATATAAAATGTGGCAACTTTTTGTGTTGTGTCAAAAGATTGCCATAATTTTTTTTCTTGTGCTATTTCCTTCCTATTAGTGTTGTAAAATATGTTTTTGTTTTTTTCGTAACATTTTTGGACTTTTTTTTTTCAATAGAATTAGAACTACATTATACTTCTAATATTACAACTTTTCTCTTGTAAAATGTTGTCTTAACTCTGCCGTTGCTATATATCTCATATTTTGACTTTATTTTGTGACATCATTTTTACAACTTATGATGTATAACTTATTTGTCTTACAATAAAAACTAATATTAAATGATTAATATTCTATGCTGTGGCGGAACCTTGGTGGGGGTGTTGACGTGGGCTCCATTACTCAGCAACATGGTGGTAATGTCAGCGTGGCCATCCTCCGAGGCCAAGTGGAGCGGAGTGACATCCTGTTTGGTCACCATGTTGGTATCGGCGTCGCGCTTCAGCAGCGCTGAGACCACGTCCATTTGGTTCTTCTTGGACGCAATGTGGAGAGGAGTGTAGCCGTTCTGATACATCAAAGACAAACAGATATTTTGATTAAAAACAATGCCCCGAGGACCAACCTACCCTATCAGGGATCTGCGGTCCTTTCCAAGGTTTCTCATTGGGTTAAGATTTTTCTTGCCCGGATGTGGAATCAAAGCCGAGGATGTTGTTGTGATTAAGGGCTATATCAATAAACTTTGTTTGATTGATTGATTGATTTGAGGTTGCAATACATATTGTCAACAATAAAATCACAGGGAGCAGGAAAAACTACTGGAGAACATTTATTTAAAACAGCCACTTCAGTATTTAGATAGCCCTCCATTACAGTTCGCACCAATGTCTCCCGCTGAATAGACAATAGAGGACACACAAGTGGACATAATTGATGACCCAATCCAGAGTGTGACATGTTGGGTAAAATCCATCAAATCTAGCATAATTAAGAATTCCCTTGAAACAGTGTCTAAAACAGGGGTGTCAAACATACGACCCATGGGCCGTATTAGGCCCCGCGAACAGGTTTAATATAAAAATGAGCTGCATTTTTTTTATTGAAAGAAACTGCTGTTCTAAATGTGTCCACTGGATGTCACAATAGCAAATCAAGTGTAATCCACGTCACACATGACACTGTTTAAAGATGATGTGTCAACTTTAAGCACCGCCTGGATTGGCTGCAACTAGTCCAATCAGCGCAGGTGCAGGCGATCAGTTGTGGCTGGCAGCAGGTGGCGGCACAATACCTTCTTTCATTGTAAATTATCCACTCAACGGATAAATTAACGAAACGGAAAGATGCAAAGACTTAAGTCAACATGAGCATAATTGTTTTAGTTAGAGTTCCATACAACGCTTGCAACTGGTTAAATGCACGATGAGCACCCTGAACTCCCTTGTAAAAATGTGTATTTCTACATTAGTTGTGTTTGTTCTATTTTATTTTATACTTAAATCTACCACGTTCACATTGGTTAAGTTTGTAGTCATGTTACCTTGATTTCGGCTACGGTGTCATTTTGATGATTGTTTTGTTTATCTCATAATTGTAATATTTGAAAGATGATAAATGAATGTGTTGTGGCAGTTGCGTATGTCACCAATGCAGCGGTTTGAGAAAAACACTCAGTTGCGTTTCCAAATGTTTTTAGTAGTGAACTGCCAACATGATATTCCTAAACAGGGAGTTCTTAAAGTTTAATGGCTGTGCAAAAACACTGAGACAAAGTCTAAGTTCATTGTGTTTTTCATGGTGTTTTTGTTTTAAACCGCAGTAATTTTTTCCTCAGAATTTTAAACTTACCTGAAGTGTTTTGTTAAGACAGGGGTAGGCAACCCAACATGTTGAAAGAGCCATAATGGACCAAAAATAATCTGTCTGGAGCCGCAAAAAATTCAAAGCCTTATGTAAGTGTTTTAATGAAGGCAACACATTAAGTAAGTGTCTCAGAGGGTTAAATAACTCCTGGAAATTACTGGCTTAAAACGGCTGAAGGTATAAATGCGTGTACCCAAGTTAAAGGACAGGACAGGCTGTCTTCTTCTAATGGATTAATTACAATCTTTGCAAGCTGGGTAACATTTGCTGTGGTCTGGAACAACATGGTAACGTTTGCTGTGGTCTGGAACAACATGGTAACGTTTGCTGTGGTCTGGAACAACATGGCGCACAATAAGAAATGCAACAAATATTACATACAGATAATGTGTCATGAGACATGCAAATATAAATAGAATTCACAGAGGACATAAGTAAAGGAAATTAAATTAACTTAATATTAGAATAAATTAAATTAAATTAATATACCTACAAACGAGGCATAATGATGCAACATGTACACACAGCTAGCCGAAATAGCCTGTTAGCATGGATTATTAGCACTCCTCGCTAGTCAATAACATCATTAAAGCTCACGTGTATGCATTCACGCACAGCATACAACGTTTGGTGGACAAAATGAGACAAAGAAGGAGTGGCATAAAAACACGTCTTTCTGTGGCAGCGTCGGAGAAAGTTGTACACGTAAACCAACTACGGTGAGTTCAAGGACCGCTAAAATTAGTAGGCCAAATACTGTCATCAGTGAAGCATAAGCACAAACATATTACACAGTGGACTTTCTAACAATTAAGAAGGTTTGTGCCATGTTTGTCCTCCTACAGAAACATTATTAAAACAACAAATATATTTCCCCCCCCAATCTTTTTCCATTTTTGAAAAAGCTCCAAGGAGCCACGGGTTGCTGTCCCCCGTGTTAATCAATCAATGTCAATCAATGTTTATTTATATAGCCCCAAATCACAAGTGTCTCAAAGGGCTGCGCAAGCCACGACGACATCCTCGGTTCAGAGCCCACAAAAGGGCAAGTAAAAACTCACAACCCAGTGGGATGTCAATGTGAATGACTATGAGAAACCTTGGAGAGGACCGCAGATGTGGGTGGCCGCTCCCCCTCTAGGGGAGACCGGATGCAATGGACGTCGAGTGGGTCTAGGATAATAGTGTGAAAGTCCAGTCCATAGTGGATCTCACATAATAGTGAGAGTCCAGTCCATAGTGGAGCCAGCAGGAGACCATACCGAGCGGAGACAGGTCAGCAGCGCAGAGATGTCCCCAACCGATGCACAGGCGAGCGGTCCACCCCGGGTCCCGACTCTTAAGAGGATTATTTGTAATATGCACATTGTCAGAATGTGCTTGTCCTAATCATTTTGGAAGCGTTTTTTATTTTTTTATTTTTGTTATGCCATGATTTTACCAGTCCGGTCCGCGTGGGGATAGATTTTCCTCCATGCGGCCCGTGGGCTAAATAATTATTTATGTGTTAATGAACATCATGATTATGTAATATGCTCAGTGAATAATAGGTGAAAACTCACAGAAACTGTTAATAAAACAGCCCATTTCTTTGGTGGTCTATTGCTAAGACAATTGCAATATAAAGTTGTATCGCATGGGTGTCAAACTCTGGCCCGCGGGCCAGATTTGGCCCGCCGTGTAATTTTATTTGGCCCTTGAGGCGATATCAAATTAACATTAGAGCTGGCCCGCCGGGATAATACAGCGGCAGTGCCGCTGTAACACCACATTCACCGCTAATATTCATACTTGCCAACCCTCCCGATTTTCCCGGGAGACTCCCGAATTTCAGTGCCCCTCCCAAAAATCTCCCGGGGAAACCATTCTCCCGAATTTCTCCCGATTTCCACACATCCGCTTTTCCTCCATACAAACAGCGTGCCAGCCCAGTCACATAATATATGCGGCTTTTACACACACATGAGTGAATGCAAGCATACTTGGTCAACACCCATACAGGTCACACTGAGGGTGGCCGTATAAATTATTGATATTTTTTAATCCATCTCCATCCATCCATCCATCTTCTTCCGCTTATCCGAGGTCGGGTCGCGGGGGCAGCAGCCTAAGCAGGGAAGCCCAGACTTCCCTCTCCCCAGCCATTTCTTCCAGCTCTTCCCGGGGGATCCCGAGGCGTTCCCAGGCCAGCCGGGAGACATAGTCTTCCCAACGTGTCCTGGGTCTTCCCCGTGGCCTCCTACCAGTTGGACGTGCCCTAAACACCTCCCTAGGGAGGTGTTCGGGTGGCATCCTGACCAGATGCCCGAACCACCTCATCTGGCTACTCTCGATGTAGAGGAGCAGCGGCTTTACTTTGAGCTACCCCCGGATAGCTTCTCACCCTATCTCTAAGGGAGAGCCCCGCCACCCGGCGGGGGAAACTCATTTCGGCCGCTTGTACCCTTGATCTTGTCCTTTCGGTCATAACCCAGAGCTCATGACCATAGGTGAGGATGGGAACGTAGATCGACCGGTAAATTGAGAGCTTTGCCTTCCGGCTCAGCTCCTTCTTCACCACAAAGGATCGATACAGCGTCCGCATTACTGAAGACGCCGCACCGATCCGCCTGTCAATCTCACGATCCACTCTTTCCTCAATTATGAACAAGACTCCGAGGTACTTGAACTCCTCCACTTGGAGCAGGGTCTCCTCCCCAAACCGGAGATGGCCCTCCACCCTTTTCCGGGCGAGAACCATGGACTCGGACTTGGAGGTGCTGATTCTCATCCCAGTCGCTTCACACTCAGCTGCGAACCGATCCAGTGACAGCTGAAGATCCTGGCCAGATGAAGCCATCAGGACCACATCATCCGCAAAAAGCAGAGACCTAATCCTGCAGCCACCAAACCGGATCCCCTCAACGCCTTGACTGCACCTAGAAGTTCTGTCCATAAAAGTTATGAACATAATCAGTGACAAAGGGCAGCCTTAGCAGAGTCCAACCCTCATTAGAAACGTGTCCGACTTACTGCCGGCAATACGGACCAAGCTCTGACACTGATCGTACAGGGAGCGGACCGCCACAATCAGACAGTCCGATACCCCATACTCTCTGAGCACTCCCCAGAGGACTTCCCGAGGGACACGGTCGAATGCCTTCTCCAAGTCCACAAAGCACATGTAGACTGGTTGGGCAAACTCCCATGCACCCTCAAGGACCCTGCCGAGAGTATAGAGCTGGTCCACAGTTCCACGACCAAGACGAAAACCACACTGTTCCTCCTTAATCCAAGGTTCGACTATCCGGCGTAGCCTCCTCTCCAGTACATCTGAATAGACCTTACCGGGAAGGCTGAGGAGTGTGATCCCACGATAGTTAGAACACACCCTCCGGTTCCCCTTCTTAAAGAGAGGAACCACCACCACGGTCTGCCAATCCAGAGGTACTGCCCCCGATGTCGATATCGATGATATTTTTAAATTATTATTATTATTATTATTTGAAACTTGATTTTGCATGTAACTATAAAGTTATATAAGCCTTGCTTGTTCAATATTCAATGCAAAACTTGTTTGGGTCCCTATTGAAAGGTTAATTTGTTCAACCTTGGCCCGCGGCTTTGTTCAGTTTTAAATTTTGTCCCACTCTGTATTTGAGTTTGACACCCCTGTTGGATAGTGATCAAATAAATTATGTGTTGATGTGAGGGAATGTGTGGCTATTGATGCCGTACCACCTGCCTTCCTACCACTTCTGACTGAAAAAGCACAGTTAAAGTTGGTTGGCGAAGCCTCAGCGACAGCAAATGGTGCATCTGTACCCAGCCATACCTCAGTTCAAAGAAAGCAGTCGAGTTTGTGGTCTAAAAAGCGAATCATTAATAATTAAAGACGTATTAACCAGAGAAGGCATATTCTAAAGTGCCGTATAATGACAGTTGTATTAGTGACTGTAACTAATGGGGAGTAAGGTTTTGGAAGTGGTTTCAGGTTACTGATATTCAAAGTTATAAGAAGTGATATACACTATATTGCCAAAGGTATTAGGCCACCCATCCAAATGGTAAATGGTAAATGGGTCGTACTTGTATAGCGCTTTTCTACCTTTTTTTTTAAGGAACTCAAAGCGCTTTGACACTATTTTCCACATTCACCCATTCACACACACACATTCACACATTCACACACTGATGGCGGGAGCTGCCATGCACAGCGCTAACCAGTCCCATCAGGAGCAAGGGTGAAGTGTCTTGCTCAAGGACACAACGGACGGGACTAGGATGGTAGAAGGTGGGGATTGAACCAGTAACCCTCAGATTGCTGGCACGGCCACTCTCCCAACTTCGCCACGCCGTCCCCTGATCAGAATCAGGTGTCCTAATCACTTGGCCCGGCCACAGGTGTATAAAATCAAGCACTTAGGCATGAAGACTGTTTCTACAAACATTTGTGAAAGAATGGGCCGCGCTCAGGATTTCCAGCGTGGAACTGTCATAGGATGCCACCTGTGCAACAAATCCAGTCTTGAAATTTCCTCGCTCCTAAATATTCCAAAGTCAACTGTCGGCTTTATTATAAGAAAATGGAAGAGTTTGGGAACAACAGCAACTCAGCCACCAAGTGGTAGGCCACGTAAACTGACAGAGAGGGGTCAGCGGATGCTGAAGCGCATAGTGCAAAGACTTTCTGCACAGTCAGTTGCTACAGAGCTCCAAACTTCAATCAATCAATCAATTCCTTTATTGTCATTGTCATAATAACACTTAAGTCATACATGTCAACGAGATTTTGCTTGAGAAAACTGCATTGAAGTGCAGGTTGACCATAGTTTACAGTTTAGCATTGTCAGGAAGATGGCGAATAGAGGGACGTGGAGGTGGGTACAGTCGGATGTCTGATGGGTGTTACGTTGATGTTGCAGCAATGCAATGTCCAGAGCACAATTATTGAGGTGGTGAAGAGTGAGGTAATAAGATGGTCCGGGGCAGGCTGTTCATTTAGCAGTCTCACAGCCTGGGGATAAAGACTGTGAGACATTCTGGTGGTCCTGGCGCGAATCCATCTATACCTCCTTCCAGAGGGTAGCAGGTTGAAGAGCCCATGGGCTGGGTGGGATCTGTCCTTCAGGATGTTGTGTACTCGCTTTAGGCAGCGAGTTGTGTACATGGCACTCATCTCTGGGAGTATCGTCCTTGTAATTTCCCCCACCGCTTTAACCACTCGCAGGAGGGCCTGTTGGTTCGCTTTAGTGCAGCTAGCAAACCACACTAAAAAGCCATAAGTTAGGACACTGCTGATGGCACAGTTGTAAAAGTTTACCATTGATTTCTGCGGAATGTTTACGCATTTTAGTTTCCTCAAAAAAAAAAAGACGTTGTTGGGCCTTTCCGACTGTAGAAGCAGTGTTAATGTCCCAGCAAAGATCTTCTGTTATGTTCACCCCTAAGAATTTGAAATGCTTGACCCTTTCTACGAGATTGTTATTAATTAAAAGTGGAGGGGGTTTGTTCTGCCCTTTCCTGCAGAAGTCTACAATTAGTTCTTTGGTTTTGTTAGTGTTAAGAACCAAGTTGTTGTTAGCACACCATGAAGCCAGCCGTTGGACCTCTGCATTGTATGCTGTTTCATCATTGTTTCATGTGACCTTCCAATCAGCCCACATACAGAGAGCTTCATGGAATGGGTTTCCATGGCCATGCAGCTGCATCTAAGCCATACATCACCAAGTCCAATGCAAAGCGTGGGATGCAGTGGTGTAAAGCACGTCGCCACTGGACTCTAGAGCAGTGGAGACGCGTTCTCTGGAGTGATGAATCACACTTTTCCATCTGGCAATCTGATGAACCAGTCTGGGTTTGGAGGTTGCCAGGAGAACGCTACATTTCGGACTGCATTGTGAAATTTGGTGGAGGAGGAAATATGTTGTGGGGTTGTTTTTCAGGAGTTGGGCTTGGCCCCTTAGTTCCAGTGAAAGGAACTTTGAATGCTCCAGGATACCAAAACATTTTGGACAATTCCATGCTCCCAACCTTGTGGGAACAGTTTGGAGCGGGCCCCTTACTCTTCCAACATGACTGTGCACCAGTGCACAAAGCAAGGTGCATAAAGACATGGATGACAGAGTCTGGTGTGGATGAACTGGACTGGCCTGCACAGAGACCTGACCTGAACCCGATAGAACACCTTTGGGATGAATTAGAACGGAGACTGAGAGCCAGGCCTTCTCGACCTGTGACCTCACCAATGCGCTTTTGGAAGAATGGTGGAAAATTACTATAAACACACTCCGCAACCTTGTGGACAGCCTTCCCATAAGAGTTGAAGCTGTAGTAGCTGCAAAAGGTGGACCCACATCATGTTGAACCCTATGGGTTAGGAATGGGATGGCACTTCAAGTTCATATGTGAGTCAAGGCCGGTGGTCACATACTTTTGGCAATATAGTGTATATCATTCTCTGCTAATGATGACGATGGGAATCAATCAATTGTTTGTGGAAAAATGAGGTCCAAGTCCAGTATTGTTTATATCGCTGTTAAAAGTAAAACCGTAGGGACTAAGATCAGGGCGACATCAGGATATAGGGCAGTGGTTCTTAACCTGGGTTCGATCGAACCCTCGGGGTTCGGTGAGTCGGCCTCAGGGGTTCGGCAGAGCCTCCGCCGCGTAGGTCAAGACACATCCGACTTATCGTGTAAACACAAACTTCTCCCTGTCGGCGCATTATGGATACCCCCAAACAATGTTCCCTCTAATTTTCCATATCTGTGAGCAAACGCAAAAACTCCTTGAGCATTCGGTGGAGCACATGTGAGCGACGTCAGACCTGCAGCACACCTGTCCCAAACCTGACTAAAATAACAAGTTAAATGTTTTATTATTGTAATCAAATGAAAGCAGTCATTTCCATGAGATTATTTTCTAATATAAGTGTTTTGGCCCACTTACAATGACTATAACGTATTGTGTTTCATGAGCTGTGTACTAGTATTATATGTCTGGGTGGGGGGGTCCTACTTTGGAAATAATAAGATATCACATTTAGTTCCCACCAAAACATTCACATGTTGCACAATGAGATGTAAACATGGGATCATGTGTACATTCCTGTAACTTTCTGTTTGTAAAATATATCTTTATTAGTATTTCTTTAATGTAATAACATCATTTTATGATTACGGTTCGGGTTCGGTGAATGTGGATATGAAACTGGAGGGGTTCGGTACCTCCAACAAGGTTAAGAACCACTGATATAGGGGCCATACCCACGTTAGCCTGTCACATACTTGCCAACCCTCCCGGATTTTCCGGGAGACTCCCAAAATTCAGCGCCTCTCCCGAAAACCTCCCGGGACATATTTTCTCCCGAAATTCAGGCGGAGCTGGAGGGGGCGTGGTCTCCAGCTCCATGCGGACCTGAGTGACGTGTTTTCCTCTACCGTAAAGCAGTTCGTCTGCCGTAAACAGCAATGTTGTGACACTCTTAAACAGGACAATACTGCCATCTAGTGCATTTCACACAGCAATGCATCATCAGAGAGGGTGTTCAGCATGGTTCGAAAAATAGTGACAGAGAATAGAACAAGGATGGACAATTCAACCCTTAACTCAACAATGAGTAGATGAGTGTTATGTGTATGTATATGTGTAAATAAATGAACACTGAAATTCAAGTATTTCTCTTATTTTTATATATATAATAAAATAAATATATATTTATAGCTAGAATTCACTGAAAGTCAATTATTTCCTATATATATATATATATATATATATATATATATATATATATATATATATATATATATAAATATATATATATATGTATGTGTGGGAAAAAATCACAAGACTACTTCATCTCTACAGGCCTGTTTCATGAGGGGTTCCCTCAATCATCAGGAGATTTTTAATATATATATATATATATATACATATATATATATATATATATATATATATATATATATATACATATATATATATATATATATATATACATAAAATAATTGACTTGGTGAATTTTAGCTGTAAATATACTCCTCCCCTCTTAACCACGCCCCGCCCCCCGCCTTCCGAAATCGGAGGTCTCAAGGTTGGCAAGTATGGCCTGTCAACCCCAAAAACATGTGTGGTGTTAGTTTATAGTTATTCATTGTATTGTTATATCAAACGTGCATACAGTTACAGTATGATAAATCACACATTTAATGAAAATATTCTGATTAAGTGTGTCGAATGCTTATGTTAAATCCAGCTGCACACTGTTTACCATCTATATTCATTCCCTCCGCTATTGTCAGGACCACGCCCACTCCCTCACTCCAGAGATCTATGAACGACGCTCAGCTGTCTGCTCATCTGCTCATCACCTCACAGCCAATCAGACTCGGCCATTCCACACTCACCTGCGACTCATTAGCAAACATCTATGTGTTTGCTAACGAGTCACAGGTGAGAGTGGAGCAGGTTTCCTCCTAAAAGTACCTGGGTATTTCTTTTGATTCTCAGTTAACTTTGGGCCAACCAAGTTGACTGATTGCAACGTATTAACCAGCACCTGCACTTTCTGAGGAGGCCCAGGGTCCAGGATGTGGCAAGCAATATCATGATGTGGTTTTATAAGGCAAACATCCAATTTGTCATCCATTATGGCATCTCCACATGGTTTCCTGTCAAAACTCAAAACCCAACTTCAAAACCTTATCAAGAGGCCTGGTAAAATAATTGGCATGCAGCCCCCTTGTTCCCTTCAAGAAATATTCGACAAGACCGTGAGGAAGCAGGGTCTTAAAATCACCCGTGACCACAGAACTTTCCTCCAGAAGGTCTTATCTCTGTCCATGAGTTGTCAGATGAAAACATTGAGCTGTTTGGCCACAATACCCAGCAATATGTTTGGAGGAGAAAAGGTGAGGCCTTTAATCCCAGGAACACCAATCCTACCGTCAAGCATGGTGGTGGTAGTATTGGCCTGTTTTGCTGCCAATGGAACTGGTGCTTTACAGAGAGTAAATGCATACTTGCCAACCTTGAGACCTCCAATTTCGGGAGGTGGGGGGGGGGGTCGAAGGGCCGTGGTTGGGGGCGTGGTTAAGAGGGGAGGAGTATATTTACAGCTAGAATTCACCAAGTTAAGAATTTCATATATATATATGTATATATATATATATATATATATATATATATATATATATATATATATATATATATATATATATAAGAAACACTTAACTTTCAGTGAATTCTAGCTGTATATATATATATATATATATATATATATATATATATAATTTTATTATATATATATATATATATATATATATATATATATATATATATATATATATATATATATATATATATATATATATATATATATATATATATATATATTATATATATATTGGGACGGCGTGGCGCAGTGGGAGAGTGGCCGTGTGCGACCCGAGGGTCCCTGGTTCAATCCCCACCTAGTACCAACCTCGTCATGTCCGTTGTGTCCTGAGCAAGACACTTCACCCTTGCTCCTGATGGGTGCTGGTTAGCGCCTTGCATGGCAGCTCCCTCCATCAGTGTGTGAATGTGTGTGTGAATGGGTAAATGTGGAAGTAGTGTCAAAGCGCTTTGAGTACCTTGAAGGTAGAAAAGCGCTATACAAGTACAACCCATTTATCATTTATTTATTATTTATATATATATATATACATATATATATATATATATATATATATATAATAAAATTATATATATATATATATATATATATATATATATATATATATATATATATATATATATATATATATATATTTATACAGCTAGAATTCACTGAAAGTTAAGTATTTCCTATATATATATATATATATAATGTATAATTTTATTATATATACCGTATTTTCCGCACTATAAGGCGCACCGGATTATTAGCCGCACCTTCAATGAATTACATATTTCATAACTTTGTCCACCAATAAGCCGCCCCGGATTATAAGCCGCGCCTACGCTGCGCTAAAGGGAATGTCAAAAAAACAGTCAGATAGTTCAGTCAAACTTTAATAATATATTGAAAACCAGCGTTCTAACAACTCTGTCCCAAAATGTACGCAAATGTGCAATCACAAACATAGTAAAATTCAAAATGGTGTAGAGCAATAGCAACATAATGTTGCTCGAACGTTAATGTCACAACACACAAAATAAACATAGCGCTCACCTTCTGAAGTTATTCTTCATTCGTAAATCCTTCGAATTCTTCGTCTTCGGTGTCCGAATTGAAAAGTTGCGCAAGCGTGGTATCCAAAATGGCCGGTTCCGTCTCGTCGAAGTCATCGGAGTCAGTGTCGCTGTTGTTCTGTGAATCCTGCCTTCCGGAAAGCTCGGACCACAGTTGTGACCGAAATATCTGCCCAGGCATTTACGATCCACTGGCAAATGTTGGCGTATGTCGTCCGGCGCTGTCTGCCCGTCTTAGTGAAGGTGTGTTCGCCTTCGGAGCTGTGTGAAAAAAGCCACCCGGCCTCTTCGCGTAAACTTCCCTTAACCACTCGCTCATCTTTTCTTCATCCATCCATCCCTTCGAGTTAGCTTTTATGATGACGCCGGCTGGAAAGGTCTCTTTTGGCAAGGTCTTCCTTTTGAATATCACCATGGGTGGAAGTTAGCATGGCAAGCTAGAACCACAGTGAAGGATGACTTCTCATTCCCTGTGGTGCGAATATTCACCGTACGTGCTCCCGTTCCACAGTGCGGTTCACAGGAATATCAGTTGCTGTGAAATACGGTAGTAATCCGTGTGCGGATGGAGAGATTGCGTCTTTTTATGAACCGGATCCTTGTCGCTTAGTAGGAGCCATTTTGTGGTCTTTACAGATGTAAACAGGAAATGAAACGTACGGTGATATCCGCGCGTTTTTTCTTCTTCTTCCGGGGGCGGGTGGTGGCTTACAGTAGAAGAAGAAGCGCTTCCTGTTCTATGGGGGCGGGTGCTTTCCTTGGCGGTTGCTTGCGTAGAAGAAGAAGCGCTTCCTGTTCTACCGGGAAAAAAGATGGCGGCTGTTTACCGAAGTTGCGAGATCGAAACTTTATGAAAATGAATCGTAATAAAGCGCACCGGGTTATAAGGCGCACTGTCAGCTTTTGAGAAAATGTGTGGTTTTTAGGTGCGCCTTATAGTGCGGAAAATACGGTATATAAAAATAAGAGAAATACTTGAATTTCAGTGTTCATTTATTTACACATATACACACACATAACACTCATCTACTCATTGTTGAGTAAAGGGTTGAATTGTCCATCCTTGTTCTATTCTCTGTCACTATTTTTCTAACCATGCTGAACACCCTCTCTGATGATGCATTCTGCTTCGTCTCCTTGTTGTGTGCGCAGTTGTGCACTGCACTCTCTAAAAGCCGTACATGTTATTGTCACATATGCATGTACAGTAGATGGCAGTATTGTCCTGTTTAAGAGTGTCACAACATTGCTGTTTACGGCAGACGAACTGCTTTACGGTAGACGAAAACGTGACTGCTGTTGTTGTGTGTTGTTACCGCGCTGGGAGGACGTTAATGAAACTGCCTAACAATAAACCCACATCAGAAACCAAGAACTCGCCCTCGATCATTCTACAGTTATAACGTGATTGGGCAGGCACGCTGTTTATATTGTGGGAAGGCGGACGTGAAAACAGGCTGTCGACACGTCACTCAGGTCCGCCTGAATTTCGGGAGATAATTTGTCCTGGGAGGTTTTCGGGAGAGGCGCTGAATTTCGGGAGTCTCCCGGAAAATTCAGGAGGGTTGGCAAGTATGAGTAAATGTGACAATGAAAAAGGAGATTTCCTCCAAATTCCTCAGGACAACCTAAAATCATCAGCCCAAAGGTTGGGTGTTTGGCGCAGTTGACTCTGTTTGCTCTCGTATTAACCAGCACCTGCACTTAGTAAGGAGGCTCATGGTCCAGGATGTGGCAAGCAATATCATGATGTGGATTTATAAGGCAAACACTGAATCTGTCATCCGTTATGGCATCTCCACATGGTTTGCTGTCAAAACTCAAAACCCAACTTCAAAACCTTATCAAGAGGGCTGGTAAAATAATTGGCATGCAGCCCCCTTGTTCCCTTCAAGAAAAAATCGACAAGACCGTGAGGAAGCAGAACTTTCCTCCAGAAGGTCTTATCTTTGTCCATGTGATGTCAGATGAAACCAAAATTGAGCTGTTTGGCCAGAATACTCAGCAATATGTTTAATCCCAGGAACACAATTCCTACCATCAAGCATGGTGGTGGTAGTATTATGCTCTGGGCCTGTTTTGCTGCCAATGGAACTGGTGCTTTACAGAGAGTAAATGGGACAATGAAAAAGGAGGATTACCTCCAAATTCTTCAAGACAAGATAAAATCATCAGCCCGGAGGTTGGGTCTTGGGCGCAGTTGGGTGTTCCAACAGGACAATGACCCCAAACACACGTCAAAAGTGGTAAAGGAATGGCTAAATCAGGCTAGAATTAAGGTTTTAGAATGGCCTTCCCAAAGTCCTGACTTAAACGTGTGGACAATGCTGAAGAAACAAGTCCATGTCAGAAAACCAACACATTTAGCTGAACTGCACCAATTTTGTCAAGAGGAGTGGTCAAAAATTCAAGCAGAAGCTTATGGATGGCTACCAAAAAGTGTCTTATTGCAGTAAAACTTGCCATGGGACATGTAACCAAAAATCAACATTGCTGTATGTATACTTTTGACCCAGCAGAATTGCTCACATTTTCAGTAGACCCATAATACATTCATAAAAGAACCAAACTTCATGAATGTTTTTTGTGACCAACAAGTATGTGCTCCAATCACTCTATCACAAAAAAATAAGAGTTGTAGAAATGATTGGAAACTCAAGACAGCCATGACATTATGTCCTTTACAAGTGTATGTACACTTTTGACCACGACTGCATCAGTATCCATCCATCCATCTATCTTCTTCCGCTTATCCGAGGTCGGGTCGCGGGGGCAGCAGCCTAAGCAGGGAAGCCCAGACTTCCCTCTCCCCAGCCACTTCTTCCAGCTATTCCCGGGGGATCCCGAGGCGTTCCCAGGCCAGCCGGGAGACATAGTCTTCCCAACGTGTCCTGGGTCTTCCCCGTGGCCTCCTACCGGTCGGACGTTCAGGGAGGGCGTTCAGGTGGCATCCTGACTAGATGCCCGAACCACCTCATCTGGCTTCTCTCGATGTGGAGGAGCAGCGGCTTTACTTTGAGTTCCTCCCGGATGCCAGAGCTTCTCACCCTATCTCTAAGGGAGAGCCCCGCCACCCGGGGGAGGAAACTCATTTCGGCCGCTTGTACCCGTGATCTTGTCCTTTCGGTCATAACCCAAAGCTCATGACCATAGGTGAGAATGGGAACGTAGATCGACCAGTAAATTGAGAGCTTTGCCTTCCGGCTCAGCTCTTTCTTCACCATAACGGATGGATACAGCCTCCGCATTACTGAAGACGCCGCACCGATCTGCCTGTCGGTCTCACGATCCACTCTTCCCTCACTCGTGAACAAGACTCCGAGGTAATTGAACTCCTCCACTTGGGGCAGGGTCTCCTCCCCAACCCGGAGATGGCACTCCACCCTTTTCCGGGCGAGAACCATGGACTCGGACTTGGAGGTGCTGATTCTCATCCCAGTCGCTTCACACTCAGCTGCGAACCGATCCAGTGAGAGCTGAAGATCCTGGCCAGATGAAGCCATCAGGACCTAATCCCGCAGCCACCAAACCGGATCCCCTCAACGCCTTGACTGCGCCTAGAAATTCTGTCCATAAAAGTTATGAACAGAATCGGTGACAAAGGGCAGCCTTGGCGGAGCCCAACCCTCACTGGAAACGTGTCCGACTTACTGCCGGCAATGCGGACCAAGCTCTGACACTGATCGTACAGGGAGTTGACCGCCACAATCAGACAGTCCGATACCCCATACTCTCTGAGCACTCCCCACAGGACTTCCCGAGGGACACGGTCGAATGCCTTCTCCAAGTCCACAAAGCACATGTAGACTGGTTGGGCAAACTCCCATGCACCCTCAAGAACCCTGCCGAGAGTATAGAGCTGGTCCACAGTTCCACGACCAGGACGAAAACCACACTGTTCCTCCTGAATCCGAGGTTCGACTATCCGGCATAGCCTCCTCTCCAGTACACCTGAATAGACCTTACCGGGAAGGCTGAGGAGTGTGATTCCACGATAGTTAGAACACACCCTCCGGTTCCCCTTCTTAAAGAGAGGAACCACCACCCCGGTCTGCCAATCCAGAGGTACCGCCCCCGATGTCCACGTGATGCTGCAGAGTACTGACTGTATCAGTATGTGAAATTGATTTATGGAATAGATTAAGCAAATTACTCAAATAATTGATACGATCCAATCTAAGGAACTATTCAAACTCAGTGTTTACAGAGTACAAGAAAGAAGAATCTTGAAGCCTATTGCTAAGCGAGACATCGATCATATATTCAGCCAATTATGTGAACTCATTATCTATTCTTGTGAACTTTATTGATATTTATTTATCTGTTTGTGTTAGAGCGGGGATCAGCAACCCGCGGCTCTCGAGCTGCATGCGGCTCTTTAGTGCAGCCATAGTGGCTCCCTGGAGCAGTTTTAAAAAAGGATTGCAAATGGAAAAAGATTGGTGGGAATTTTTTTTTTTTTTTTTTTTCGTATGTTTTTTGTTTCAGGACCAACATGAGACATTCATCCATCCATCCATCTATCCATTTTTCTACCGCTTGTCCTGAGACAAACCTTCCTAATTGTTAGAAAGCCCACTATTTAATATGTTTGTGTGTATGCTTCACTGATGAGAGCATTTGGTGAACATCATTTTCTCCTAGAGATGTCCGATAATGGCTTTTTTGCCGATATCCGATATTCCGATATTGTCCAACTCTTAATTACCGATTCCGATATCAACCGATACCGATATATACAGTCGTGGAATCAACACATTATTATGCCTAATTTTGTTGTGATGCCCCGCTGGATGCATTAAACAATGTAACAAGGTTTTCCAAAATAAATCAACTCAAGTTATGGGAAAAAAAAATGCCAACATTGCACTGCCATATTTATTATTGAAGTGCATTATTTTTTTTAACATGCCTCAAAACAGCAGCTTGGAATTTGGGGGGTGTATATTGTAGCGTCCCGGAAGAGTTAGTGCTGCAAGGGGTTCTGGGTATTTGTTCTGTTGTGTTTATGTTGTGTTACGGTGCGGATGTTCCCCCGAAATGTGTTTGTCATTCTTGTTTGGTGTGGGTTGACAGTGTGGCGCATATTTGTAACAGTGTTAAAGTTGTTTATACGGCCACCCTCAGTGTGACCTGTATGGCTGTTGACCAAGTATGTTTGCATTCACTTGTGTGTGTGAAAAGCCGTAGGTACTATGTGACTGGACCGGCACGCAAAGTAAGTGCCTTTAAGGTTTATTGGCGCTCTGTACTTCTCCCTGCGTCCGTGTACACAGCGGCGTTTTAAAAAGTCGTAAATTTTACTTTTTGAAACCGATCCCGATAATTTCCGATATTACATTTTAAAGCATTTGTGGGCCGATAATACCGGCAGTCCGATATTATCGGACATCTCTATTTTGTCCTACTAATTTTGGCGGTTCTTGAACTCACCATAGTGTGGACTGTGATGCAACAGTTTGTTTACATGTAAAAATCTTCCACTCCTTCTTTGTCCCATTTTGTCCACCAAACTTTATATACTGTGCGTGAATGCACAAAGGTGCGCTTTGTTGATGTTATTGACTTGTGTGGAGTGCTAATCAGGCATATTTGGTCAGTGCATGTCTGCAAGCTAATCAATGCTAACATGCTATTTAGGCTAGCTGTATGTACACATTGCATCATTTTGCTTCATTTGTAGGTATATTTGAGCTCATTTAATATCCTTTACTTTCATCCTCTTTGTAGATACTTTAGTTTTGCATGTCTCATGTCTCTGTATGTATTATATTTGCTGCATTTCTGATAGTTCTTTGTGTGCCATGTTGTTCCAGATCATAGCAAACATTACCTAGCTTGCCAAAGATTGCAATAAATCCATTAAAAGAAGACAGCCTGCCGTTTCCTTTAACTTGGACAAACACATATGTACCTTTGGCCATTAAAAGCCAGTCATTTCCAGGAGTTATCTCACCTTCTGAGTAGCCTTTGATTTACTAATGGTTTCTAATGTTGTAAAAATGTGTAGAATAAATATTACATTTCAACATTTCTGTCAACGACAATTTGCTTCACCCTGCGACAAATAGTCATTTTGATAGTAGGCTATAATATAGACACTTACGTCACGTGTTGCTTTCATTATAAGACTTAAAGACGGCTTTTCATTTTTTGCGGCTCCAGACAGATTTGTTTTTTGTATTTTCGGTCCAATATGGCTCTTTCAACGTTTTGGGTTTCCGACCCCTGTGTTAGAGATTGAGACAGAAAGTGAACAAATGTGTTGAATTGCTTAGAAAGGGAAAAAAGGTACGACTAAATAAGCTCTGCTTCTTCCTACTCCATTTGGGACATTTGAATGTAAAACTGTATATATATATATATATATATATATATATATATGTGATGTACACACTGCAACTGTATGCATGTTCAAAATGAACTAATGGCAATTATTTTGCATTAGAAGTACGTGTGGAGGGGGGCGTGGCCTGCGGGCCTGCCGCGGAACGGGGTGTGCCAGGACCGGCCGTCGAAGACAGCAACAGGTGAGTAGATGGCCCAGGTGGGCCTTGTTATCTAATCACCTGTCGCCTTTATTAGCAGCAGCCGGCATGAGACACGCAGTTGGAGTTGCAGGAGAGAAAGACATTTTGCTGGAAAGCAAAAGCCTTGCACATTCTTATGTAAATAAAACAGTGTTATACCTTGAAATCCGGGCTCTCATGGCAGTGTGTGGTGGTTCGAAGAACCCACCAAAGGGCAACCTCTACAGTACGACTTACAGTGTTTATATTGTAATATTTAAAATATTTTTTCCGAATTTCTCCTTGGTGTGAACTAATAGTAGAATACGAATAAGCGGTAGAAAATGGATGGATGGACAGTAGACTGGAAATAAAGTAGACTAGCCAGAGCTGGCCTGATCATTTTGATTCACATGATTAAGTATAAACACTTTTTCCATCATCACTGACCTTGGCAACAGCGTGGGGGGATGCTCCTTTTTCCAGAAGCAGGAGCACCACTTTTTGGTTATCGTAATGCGCTGCAACATGAAGTGGCGTCAGATCATTCTGGAAACAAACATATACATGTATTAACATTTAAAAATAAACTGTTAAATAAAACAAACGTAGCTGAGATAGGCTCCAGCGCCCCCCGCGACCCCGAAGGGAATAAGCGGTAGAAAATGGATGGATGGATGTTAAATAAAACAAACGCTGCACATAGTATATACAAAAAGGTACAGGAGGTGCTAAAATTATGGATAATTGGCATAGAACGTAAAGTTACAGATATTTTTTTTGTTTTACTATAAAACCCAAAACAAGTGAAGTTGGCACGTTGTGTAAATGGTAAATAAAAACAGAATACAATGATTTGCAAGTCCTTTTCAACTTATATTCAATTGAATAGACTGCAAAGACAAGATACTTGAGGTTCAAACTGGAAAACGTTGTTATTTCTTTGCAAATTTTAGCTCATTTGGAATTTGATGCCTGCAACATGTTTCAAAAAAGCTGGCACAAGTGGCAAAAAAGACTGAGAAAGTTTAGGAAAGCTCATCAAATACTTTGTGGGTGCCATGATTGGGTATAAAAGCAGCTTCCATGAAATGCTCAGTCATTCACAAACAAGGATGGGGCGAGGGTCACCACTTTGTCAACAAATGCGTGAGCAAATTGTTGAACAGTTTAAGAAAAACCTTTTTCAAGCAGCTATTGCAAGGAATTTAGGGATTTCACCATCTACGGTCCGTAATATCATCAAAGGGTTCAGAGAATTTGGAGAAATCACTGCACGTAAGCACCTAAGCCCGTGACTTCCGATCCCTCAGGCTGTACTGCATCAACAAGCGACATCAGTGTGTAAAGGATATCCCCACATGGGCTCAGGAACACTTCAGAAACCCACTGTCAGTAACTGCAGTTGGTCGCTACATCTGTAAGTGCAAGTTAAAACTCTCCTATGCAAGGCGAAAACCGTTTATCAACAACACCCAGAAACGCCGTCAGCTTTGCTGGGCCTAAGCTCATCTTAGATGGACTGATACAAAGTGGAAAAGTGTTCTGTGGTCTGATGAGTCCACATTTCAAATTGTTTTTGAAAACTGTGGACGTCGTGTGAAAAGAACCATCCGGATTGTTATAGGCGCAAAGCTGAAAAGCCAGCATCTGTGATGGTATGGGGGTGTATTAGTGCCCAAGACATGGGTAACTTACACATCTGTGAAGGCACCATTAATGCTGAAAGGTACATACAGCTTTTGGAGCAACATATGTTGCCATCCAAGCAACGTTACCATGGACGCCCCTGCTTATTTCAGCAAGACAATGCCAAGCCACGTGTGGCTTCATAGTAAAAGAGTGCGGGTACTAGACTGGCCTGCCTGTAGTCCAGACTTGTGTCCCATTGAAAATGTGTGGCGCATTATGAAGCCTAAAATACCACAACGGAGATCCCCGGACTGTTGAACAACTTAAGCTGTACATCAAGCAAGAATGGGAAAGAATTCCACCTGAGAAGCTTAAAAAATGTGTCTCCTCAGTTCCCAAACGTTTACTGAGTGTTGTTAAAAGGAAAGGCCATGTAACACAGTGGTGAACATGCCCTTTCCCAACTACTTTGGCACGTGTTTGTCATGTCTGTGTAATCATGTTTTGTTTTAGTCATGTTTTGTTTAGTTATTGACTCTTTAGTTTCTGGCTTTTCACTCCCTTGTCTTGTTTCCATGGTTACCCATTAGTTTCACCTGTTCCACGTTTGGACTCATTATGCACTCTTGTTTGTCACCATAGCAACCCATTAGTTTTCACCTGTCATGTCACGCACCTGTTTTGAGTCACGCACCTGTTGTTAATCATGTCTGTGTTATTTAAGCTTTTCATTTTCTGTTGTCCGTCCTGGTGTCATATCCTTTCTAACCCTGCTATCCTCTCGTTTCAAGCCCTGTTCACGGTCCCATGCCACAGTAAGTGTTTTGTTATTTCGTGTTCAGTTTCTGCCTTTGTGCAAGTTTTGTTTTCATTCGCCAAGTTTTTTTTACCTCCGCCATTGTGCGCGCTTTTCGTTTGTTCCTTTTTGATAGTAATAAATAAATCATGTACCTACCTTCAAGCCATGTCCGATCCAAATTCACTTGCATCTTGGGAAAACATAAACTCCATAGTCCAAGTGAAAATGAAATTCTAAGTTAATTATTATTTGCAAAAAAAAAAAAAGTTTATGAGTTTGAACATCAAATATGTTGTCTTGTAGTGCATTCAACTGAATATGGGTTGAACATAATTTGCAAATCATTGTATTCCGTTTATATTTACATCTAACACAATTTCCCAACTCATATGGAAACGGGGTTTGTACATGGTAATACTAACCTTCCCTGCGAAATCGGGTGGTGCGCGTCGCTGAAGCAGAAGTTTGGCTACATCCAGGCTTCCGTACTTGGAGGCAACATGCAGAGGAGTGAATCCTTTCTGCAGACAGAGAAAAACAAACATGCTGGTTTCATGGGTCGTTTTTTTGCGTCAATAGGAGCGAGCTTGACATTATTTCATTGTCGCTTACCTTCGTGGCGAGCGAGTGCGAAGCCCCCGCCTCCAGGAGAACGGAGGCCGTCTCCATTTGACCTTCCTTAGCGGCGATGTGAAGTGGGGTGTAGCCGTTAGCCGTGGCGGCGTCAGGGTGGGCCATGTGTTGCAAAAGGAGCTGGACAATCTCTGTTTTGCCCAGACGGGCAGCGATGTGGAGGGGAGTCTGTTCCTCCTGGGGAAGTACAACATTTCAACATTAATTGTCTTGTATTACGTTTTATTTTTAGTCTCGAAAGAAGACAACCCTTTCGTCGTAATATTACGGCTTTGTTGTTATTTTACTTGTTGTGTTCTACAAAACCCAAAACCAGTGAAGTTGGCACGTTGTCTAAATGGTCAATAAAAACAGAATACAATGATTTGCAAATCCTTTTCAACTTATATTCAATTGAATAGACTGCAAAGACAAGATATTTAATGTTCGAACTGAGTAACATATTCTTTTTGCAAATAATCATTAATTTATAATTTAATGGCAGCAACACATTGCAAAACAGTTGGCACACGGGCATTTTTACCACTGTGTTACATGGCCTTTCCTTTTAACAACACTCAGTAAACGTTTGGGAACTGAGGAGACACATTTTTGAAGCTTTTCAGGTGGAATTCTTTCCCATTCTTGCTTGATGTACAGCTTAAGTTGTTCAACGGTCCGGGGTCTCTTTTGTGGTATTCCAGGGTTCATAATGCGCCACACATTTTCAACGGGAGACAGGCCTGGACTACAGGCAGGCCAGTCTAGTACCCGCACTCTTTTACTACAAAGCCAAGCTGTTGTAACACATGCAGAATGTGGCTTAGCATTGTCTTGCTGAAAAAAGCAGGGGCGTCCATGAAAAAGACATAGCTTGGATGGCACCATATGTGGCTCCAAAACCTGTATGTACCTTTCAGCATTAATGGCGCCTTCACAGATGTGTAAGTTACCTATGTCTTGGGCACTAATACACCCCCGTACCATCACAGATGCTGGCTTTTCAACTTTGCGCCTAGTTGAAGTGTTACAGATCCCATGTGGTGATATCCTTTACACACTAATGTTGCTTTTTGATGCAGTACCATCTGAGGGATCCAAGGTCATGGGCAATTGCCGCTTAAGTGCAGTGATTTCTCCAGATTCTCTGAACTTTCTGAAGATATGACGGACCGTAGATGGTGGAACCCTTAAATTCCTTGCAATAATAGCTCATTGAGAAATGTTGTTCTTAAACTGACCACGCCCCATCCTTGTTTGTGAATGATTGAGCATTTCAAGGAAGCTGCTTTTATACCCAATCATGGCACCCACCCGTTCCCAATTAGCCTGTTCACCTGTGGGATGTGCCAAATAAGTGTTTGATGAGCATTCCTCAACTTTCTCAGACTTTTTTGCCACTTGTGCCAGCTTTTTTTAAACATGTTTCCAAATGAGCTAATATTTGCAAAAAATAACATTGTTTTCCCGTTCGAACGTTAAGTATCTTGTCTTTGCAGTCTATTCAATTGAATATAAGTTGAAAAGGATTTGCAAATCATTGTATTCTGTTTTTATTTACCATTTACACAACGTGACAACTTCACTGGTTTTGGGTTTTGTACAAATGCCTTGTGGTAAAACGACTACATAGTTCATAGTAGTCATTAAAAACTCGCTCTACGAAGAAATTTCAAAGCACAGTATTGTCCAATAATATTTTGTAGCGTACTCACCCGAGCTCTGGCGTCGACCATGGCTCCGTTTCTTAGCAGACAGCGAACCACCTCCACCTGGCCGGCCCTGACGGCCATGTGTAGCGATGTTTCTCCACGCTAAGCCAAAATGCACTTGTATAAAAGCTGTGCATGATATGCACTTAAAAAAAAAAAAAGACTGCAAATAATAAAATACTTACAATGTTGCTCCTATCTGGAGAGGCTCCGTTTTGCAGCAGCAACAAGACGATGTTCAGATGACCCATGAAGGCGGCCACGTGGATGGGAGTCAATCCAGACTGGACACAAGAACAAGGAACAACTAGACCAGCTTGTAGATTAAACATTCTGGTATGATTACCACTTAATTATAGTAATATTACAACTTGTTTTTGTAACATGACTTAATGGTGTAAACCTACTTCTGAACTTTTAAAATCTTGTTTTTTCTTAAATCATCACAACAGAAATGTCATGTCTGTGTAATCATGTTTTGTTTTGTTTAGTTATTGGACTCTTTAGTTTCTGGCTTTTCACTCCCTTGTCTTGTTTCCATGGTTACCCATTAGTTTCACCTGTTCCACGTTTGGACTCATTGTGCACTCGTTTGTCACCATAGCAACCCATTAGTTTTCACCTGCCCTCACGACTCACGCACCTGTCTTTAATCATGTCACTATTATTTAAACCCATTGTTGCCAGGAAGTCTCCCTGGCGACATCATACCCCTGACTCTCTGCTTCACACTTTGTTTACCTCTGCGCACTTCCTGCCATGTCCAAGTAAGTTGTTTCTGTTCATGCCACAGTTAGCGACTTTTGTTCATGTCCTTAGTTTTTTTGCCCACGTGCAAGTATAGGTTTCATTTGTCAAGTTTGTACTTCCGCCTTGTGCGCACCTTTAGTTTGTTCTTTTTGTAGTTATAGTTATAATAAATCAAGTCTTCACCTTCACGCCATGTCTGGTCCAAATGTTCATTTGCACCACGGGAAAACAAACCACGCCATAGTCCAAGTCTTGACAAGAAAGATCGCAAAATTACAACTTTATTCTGTAATGAGCATTTTTGTATGCTGTGTTTTTCTTACTGCCTGGGAACTTGTAAAAAAAAAAAATGTTTTCCTACAATCACACTTTTTATTGTAACAATTTGACTTTACTTTGTTATATGGCCATTACCGATTACAACTGTATCCTCATAAACAAGTATAAGTAATACCGTTTTATTCTCAGAGAATTGTGACATATTTTTTAATAAAAACATTTTTTTGCATAATTTTAGGATTTTAATGTGTTAAAATGTGAACTTTTTCAAAATATTTTATGACTCTTATACATGTCATATTTTGATTTTACACCCATGCATGTATGGAAATGTTCAGCCCCAATCTTCCTGAAATATTGCACATTTTGTCTCTAACTAATTTTTTTTTTCAGTAAATTGGGAAAATGAATGCATTTATATGCTTAATTGTAGAGATGTCCGATAATATCGGACTGCCAATATCATCGGTTGATAAATGCTTTAAAATGTAATATCGGAAATTATCGGTATCGGTTTCAAAAAGTAAAATGTATGACTTTTTAAAACGCCGCTGTACGGAGTGGTACACGGACGTAGGGAGAAGTACAGAGCGCCAATAAACCTTAAAGGCACTGCCTTTGTGTGCCGGCCCAATCACATAATATCTACGGCTTTTCACACACACAAGTGAATGCAACTCATACTTGGTGGCCGTATAAACAACTTTAACACTGTTACAAATATGCGCCACACTGTGAACCCACACCAAACAAGAGTGACAAACACATTTTGGGAGAACATCCGCACCGTAACACAACATAAACACAACAGAACAAATACCCAGAACCCCTTGCAGCACTAACTCTTCCGGGACGCTACAATATACACCCCCCGCTACCCCTTACTCCCCGCACCTCAACCCCGCCCACCTCAACCTCCTCATGCTCTCTCAGGGAGAGCATGTCCCAAATTCCAAGCTGCTGTTTTGAGGCATGTTAAAAAAAATAATGCACTTTGTGACTTCAATAATAAATATGGCAGTGCCATGTTGGCATTTTTTTCCCATAACTTGAGTTGATTTATTTTGGAAAACCTTGTTACATTGTTTAATACATCCAGCGGGGCATCACAACAACATTAGGCATAATAATGTGTTAATTCCACGACTGTATGTATCAGTATCGGTTGATATCGGAATCGATAATTAAGAGTTGGACAATATCGTAATATCGGCAAAAAAGCCATTATCGGACATCTCTACTAAATTGTGTTTCAATCCATCCGTTAAAACACATCCAATTATATTTTTAAGCCGGCAAGTATGTGAAAATATTGTCTAAACACCCACAAAATGCCACAATCTCCAATTGCCATTTTGTATATGCGACTTCGGCAATATTTGTATGTTCGGGGTCTGATTACGCCACGTGGACAAACTTCCTCTGATCGGATCAGTCAAACAGGAAATTGGCAAACATCCCTACGTAAGACAAGAACACGTATGTTTTTCTTTTTTGGATGCATTTCTAAATCATAAATACACATAGGCAAAATTCCGCTATCAGTGGAGTCAACGGAAACTCCTTTTTTTCCCCCAAAACTGCCAACAATACTCCATTTTTATCTTGTGACCTGAATAATAACCAAGTATTAACGAGATTGTTATTATAAGTGCTAACGCAGACGGTCTACTTTTAGCGGCGCAATGATCACAGAGAGCTAAGAAGCTTATTCTGCTATATAGACTTATTTAGCAGTCCAGTGTCCCGCTGCTGCTTCGTCTCTGAGTTGGTAAACATGACTTGTAGATTAGAAATCATGAGAGATGTTCGATAATGGCTTTTTTTGACGATATCCGATATTCCGATATTGTCCAACTCTTAATGACCAATTCCGATATCAACCGATACCGATATATACAGTCGTGGAATTAACACATTATTGTGCCTAATTTTGTTGTGATGCCCCCGCTGGATGCATTAAACAATGTAACAAGGTTTTGCAAAATAAATCAACTCAAGTTATGGAAAAAAAATGCCAACATGGCACTGCCATATGTATTATTGAAGTCAGAAAGTGCATTATTTTTTTTAACATGTCTCAAAACAGCAGCTTGGAATTTGGGACATGCTCTCCCTGAGAGATCATGAGGAGGTTGAGGTGGGCGGGGTTAGCGGGGGGTGTATATTGTAGCGTCCCGAAAGAGTTAGTGCTGCAAGGGGTTCTGGGTATTTGTTCTGTTGTGTTCATGTTGTGTTACGGTGCGGATGTTCTCCTGAAATATGTTTGTCATTCTTGTTTGGTGTGGGTTCACAGTGTGGCGCATATTTGTAACAGTGTTAGAGTTGTTTATACGGCCACCCTCAGTGTGACCTGTATGGCTGTTGACCAAGTATGTCTTGCACTCACTTGTGTGTGTGAAAAGCCGTATTATGTGTTTGGGCCGGCACGCAAAGGCAGTGCCTTTAAGGTTTATTGGCGCCCTGTACTTCTCCCTACGTCCGTGTACACAGCGGCGTTTTAAAAAGTCTTAAATTTTACTTTTTGAAACAGATACCGATAATTTCCGATATTACATTTTAAAGCATTTATCGGCCGATAATATCGGCAGCCCAATATTATCGGACATCTGTATTTTGTCCTACTAATTTTGGCGGTTCTTGAACTCACCATAGTGTGGACTGTGTTGCAACAGTTTGTTTACATGTAAAAATCTTCCACTCCTTCTTTGTCCCATTTTGTCCACCAAACGTTTTATACTGTGCGTGCATGCACAAAGGTGAAAGGTAGAAATCATGCCTCTCACCTGGATAGTAGAAGGTACTAGCCATAAACCGAGACCTTGGCGAACTTTGACATCGAAATTTGACCCGGAGATGGCAAGAAAGACACGAAAAGAAGCTAATTTGCGTAGTTTTTTTTTGGTAACCCTTCGTGAGGATTATGATTAACTCTTCGTCTAAACGGGACGACATGAACATCAAATCAGTCGGCATACCAGAAAGAGCAGACATTGTACAGTATGGGCCTGATTGACAAAAAATCCAAATACCATGCGGTAAACAGAGAGTGCAATTTTTAATATAGTGTTTAGTATTAGTGGGTGTGTTGCGTGATAAAGTGGTGCAAAATATGACTTTGGTAAGCTATGAAGCCGCACCGCTTGATGGATTGTATTGTGCTTCAACATACCAGTATTAGTATGGTGTGTGTATAAGGTAAGACATATTATCTTGTGTTTTGTTTTGCAATATTATGCAAAAGCAACGTTTCTTAACTTCTGGTACCTGCTGATATGTATTTGGGGCCTGAATTAATCCTGAAAATTTGCACGCTTCTGCCTTTGTCGTCCGTGCAGACACCTTAGTCGATAAGCTTCTTCTTTTTCTCTATCTTCTTGTTATGGGACATTCAACCTCAGCTGTTGCCATTTCTAATATAAATTAGCGTAAAGTTCTTACTTATATCTGCCAGTAAACTCGACATGAAAGCGCTAAAACATACCGGTGTAGTGAGTTGACATTATTCACCCAAGGAACTTTAGTTATTAGAGAGTTTCGGTCGGACGGTTTTTCACGGGACACATTTCCCGCGTTATTGATTGAAGTAAAGTCTGAATGTCATTAAAACAGTTAGCACCCCCTTTTTTTTGACACTTCTTCCACTCCCGTCCTTGCACGCTACACCGCTACAACAAAGATGACGGGGAGAAGACGCTGCTGAAGGTGAGCCACGTAAATAAAACCGCCCACAAAGAGAGACTGTCAGAAAGCGGCTTGGAAATGATCTGTAAAACATCATCTATGCAACATTTTGATTAAAGAACCACCATTACATGTTATGTAACCACAAGGAAGTGTTTTACATTTAGAAAAAAATTATAATAATATGACTTCTTTAATGCGCCTTATAATCCGGTGCACCTTATATATGAAAAAAGATCGAAAATAGACCATTCATCGGCAGTGCGCCTTATAATCCGGTACGCCCTATGGTCTGGAGCAGTGGTTCTCAACCTTTTTTCAGTGATGTACCCCCTGTGAATTTTTTTTTTATTAAAGTACCCCCTAATCAGAGCAAAGCATTTTTGGTTAAGAAAAAGAGATAAAGAAGTAAAATACAGCACTATGTCATCAGTTTCTGATTTATTAAATTGTATAACAGTGCAAAATATTACTAATTTGTAGTGGTCTTTCTTGAACTATATGGGAAAAAAAGATAGGTTTTTATTTATATTTATAAAGGATTTTTGAATTGTTGCTATTTTTTAGAATAATTAAAAAAAAATCTCACGTACCCCTTGGCATACCTTCAAGTACCCCCAGGGGTACGCTTACCCCCATTTGAGAACCACTGGTCTGGAGAATACGGTACATTCTCAAAATATTTATTTTCTTTTAATAATGAATCACCTCTGTGATGGCCTGAATGGAGGCGCCATATTTGACCAGCAACTCCATGACTTTAACTCTGTTCTTCTTACAGGCTATGTGAAGCGGCGTAAAACCATTCTGGGGGTAAAAACAGACAAGGCAAACTACGTTATTATTATTATTATTATTGTATTAATTCCCTATGGTGTGTTCAAATACCAAAGCCCGGGTGTTGGGGTTGGCTCTCTTGTCCAGGAGCAGCTTGGTGACTCTGTAGTGTCCACAGTGCGCCGCCACGTGAAGCGCTGTCAGATAGTCCAAGGTCACGTCGCCGATGGGCACCTTGTGTTCCAGAAGGTGTTTGACGCATTCGGCGTGGTCACCTTGCGCCGCCATGTGGAGGGGAGACAGGCCGTTCTGTCAATTACATTTGGGAAAAAAGCAAAAAATAAATATAAAAAAAAAAAAATTATATTCTTGTTGCATTATGATTATTTACTTCAATATACAAGTGATAAAAATGATAGCTACGTTATCGTAATTCATCTTTAGTGCCGCCCTGGAGCATTTTTTAAAAAAGGATTAAAAAAGGAAAAAGATGAGGGAAAAATATTTTTTTTGTTTTAGTATGTTTTTTGTTTAAGGACAAACATGACACAAACCTTCCCAACTGTTAGAAAGCCCACTGTTTAATATGTTTGTGTGTCATTTGGTGAACATCGTTTTGTCCTACTAATTTTGGCGGTTCTTGAACCCACCATAGACTGTTACGCAGCAGTTTGTTTACATGTAAAATCTTCCACTCCTTCTTTGTCTCATTTTGTCCACCAAACGTTTTATGCTGTGCGTGAATGCACAGAGGTGAACTTTGTTGACGTCATTGACTTGTCGGAGTGCTAATCAGGCATATTTGGTCAGTGCATGTCTGCAAGTTAATCAATGCTAACATGCTATTTAGGCTAGCTTTATGTACATATTGCATCATTATGCCTCATTGGTAGGTATATTTGAGCTCATTTAATTTCCTTTACTTTTATCCTCTTTGTATATAATTTAGTTTTGCATGTCTCATGACACATTATCAGTATGTAATATTGGTTGCATTTCTGATAATTGTTTGTGTGCCATGTTGTTCCAGACCACAGCAAACAATAGCCAGTTCACCAAAGATTGTAATACATCCATTAAAAGAAGACAGCCTGCCATTTCCTTTAACTTGGACAAACTCATTTATACCTTTTGGTTATTAAAAGCCAGTAATTTCCAGGAGTTATCTCACCTTCTGAGTAGCCTCTGATTTACTAATGGTTTTCTAATGTTGTAAAAATGCGTTGAATAAATATTAAATTTCAACATTTCTGTCAACGAAGATTTGCTTCAGCCTGAGACACAGTCATGTTGATAGTAGGCTATTATAGCTAATATCGACATTTATATAATGTGTCGCCTTCATTATAACACTTATACGACTTTTACGACCTACTCAGTGGCCTAGTGGTTAGAGTGTCCGCCCTGAGATTGGTAGGTTGTTTGTTCAAACCCCGGCCGAGTCATACCAAAGACTATAAAAATGGGACCCATTACGTCCATTACGTTTTTCCTTCTTTATTATGGATTTTCGGCAGGTGCGACTTATACTCCGGTGCGACTTATACTCCGAAAAATACGGTAATAAAAGTTCCCTTATTGGAACAAGCTAAAGCAAAGCAAAGTGGGATGAAGCAGAAAAAAACAGTTTGTACTGGCGGCATGTACTAAACAACGAACCAGCAAATGAGGTAAAGTCAGTGCCTTGCATGCTAAAAAAGGGAGTAGAACAAGGACTACAAGAGCACAAACAGGGAATGTTACAAAACAAGCAAGAATAATGAACAACGTCCAAAGAACAGACTTTATTCACAAAAAAAATAAATCAATTAAACTAAATTCTTGTTTATTTGCCATACCAGCAATTTTTTCCTATGAAAAAAGTTACCTTTGTCATACCTTTCATGAGTGACTGTCGGACCGTACTGAGTAAGTTACAATGTATAATACCGTATTTCCTTGAATTAGCGCCGGGGCGGTAGTTAATTTAAAACCTCTTCTCACTCCGGCGCTTACCAAAGGCATGCGGTAAATTTAGGCCTGCGCTTATAAATTTGAGTGTGATGTAAGGATACCATCATGAAAAGCACACTTACCGGTAATAAAAAAAAAACGTTATTATGGTCTTACCTTTACTTATAAATGAAGTCCATGCGCCGCTCCTTCTGAACAAAAGCATCGATAACTTGTTTATAGAAGTCTTCCTTATCTTTCTCCAGTTTTAAAAGTCTCGATGGAGATCTTCCTTTAATTATTACCTCCTGCTTCGATTGAAAGTCCAGTTTAGAAAACTGTTGTTGTCACTTCTTCTGCAGCCGAGTAGTCGCAAGAATGATCCCTGGGATCACTAGCGACCTCTACCACCATGAGGCGGGAGTCATTTAATGACTCATATTTGACACACGCAGCTATATTAATAAAAAAAGTTTACTGTTCTTTTTAGCATATTCAATAGCTTGGACCTTAAATCCTACTGAATAGCTCTTTATCTTCTTCCCTTTATGCGATTTTAAATTATTGAAATTAGCCCCCTCTATTTTGGAAAATGATGCCTTGAAAGGTGAAGTGTCACTCGTGACGTGACGAGTTTAACCCGGCGGTAAAACGAGGCATGCGGATAATATACAGTATACCCGGCGGCAATTCAAGGAAATACGGTACTTCAACTTTAGTCAGTTAAAGTAGGAAATAATCCTACTTTTACTAATAATGTGAAATTATTTTGACTTTGTTTGGTAAACTACATGTTTTGTTTTTTTCATGTATTTATCCACTACCTAATTCTCCGAGATATATGTAATCAACAGGGTTTGTTTGTCAGTTTGTTTGATTTTGAAGGAAAATGTCAGAAATGGGATAAGGAACAAGTGATTGAGTGAGTGATTTCATTTCCCAATAAAACAAACGTGCCCAGAGTTCTGGCGGAGATCTGCGCTACACGAGTGCTTTTCTAGTTTTTTCCTGCTACCTTGGTTCGGGCCAGCAGAGGAGCTCCTCTCTCCAGCAGCAACTCCACGACAACGTCGTGTCCACTCCGGGCTGCACAATGGAGAGGAGTAAGGCCATCCTAAAAAACACATAAAAAATATGACATTTGTACTATAATTATTATTAAAATGTTGTCTGTGAATGTTCTCATTCATCCAAGTCGTTGTCATTTCAGGGCGTTTAACCGTTCGCAACTGGACTGCTTGGTTTGTCTTGGAAGACTCATCCGAGTAGACTTCATCAGTTCGTGCTCAATAGACTTAGATTGGTCAGAGCTAGTCTTGGACTAGCTCTGACCAGTCCGTTTGATCTAGCTCTGAACCGTTTGATCTAGTCCAAACGGTTGGCGTCAAAACCCCAAATATTTATACTCCAAAAAAACAGAAGGGTGTGCCTGGGCAAGGATGGTTTCGCCCTATCTGTCAAGGCTCGTGCACAATCCCGCATGTCATCTGCCGCAAGCTCTTCCGGCACCTCCGCTAGAGGCTCGCCGGGACACGCCCCTGCTCGCTCAGCGGACCCATGGAGCTTACACCAGAACGTACTTTCACTCTCTGGAGTAAGCATCCCGTCTCTGGCTTCCCCTCCTGCATACTTGTTCTTTCTCATGACTTCCTTGTTCCCTTATGTCCTTTGGGTTCCCCGCAGTGTTTTTCCTGTTTGTAGTTTGGACTGCCTCCCTCAATCCTTGACCCCTGCTTGGACACGGACCTCGTTACTTCTCTCCAGCCCCCGACCGCTTGCTTGCCCACGGACTGCCTTCTTGCCTTGCCCCTCTGGTCAGACGAAAGACTCATCCAACACGCACTTACAACAAACACTGGTAACATTAACATTGTTAATCCTACACATCGTTTCTCAACAAACACAGAGTAGCATACACCTCCAAAACACTCATCAAAGGTTTCAATAAACCTGTTGAACTGATCCTGGTTTCGGTGTCGTCTCCTTCCCCCATCGTACGTAACATTATCCTTCCTCATCCACTCTGTTTTTGTTATTTCTGGAACTGGATGCACTTTGCACAAATGACCGGTTGTGGTAACCACAGGTTTTGAGGGCGTCCCTCAAATGCCTAGTCTCTTTGTCTCTGGCCTGTGGGCTGGTAAGAACCTTATCAGTTCTGTGTTGTAGGGTTCAGATAACACCCAGTTTGTGTTTCAGTGGGTGGTGTGATTCAAAAAGCAGCTATTGATCAGTATGTGTGGGTTTTCGGTTAAACCCCAACACGGAGGCCCATGTTTTCTCCAAAAAATGCAACTTACTGTCTTTGGCATCCTCACGGGTGAACTTGATGTGCTTGTCCACTGAGTTCAAGGCTTGCACTTCTTGGTTTCTGATTTTCACCCATGTGTCATCCACATATCTGTACCAAGGACTTGGTGCTGTTCCCTTGAAAAAGCTCAGGGCTCTTTTTTCCATGTAATCCATGTAAAGGTTTGCTACTATTGGAGATACAGGTGATCCCATGGCACAACCATGTTTTTGTCGGTAAAAAGTTCTCACAATACCTCTCACCACCCACTGAAACACAAAATGAGCGGGGAAACAAAACCGCTAAGTCGACGCATGGCACAGGACTCAGCTGTCTACCTGCACCTCAGGAAGAAACATCACTCCTTTGACAACAAACATGTACACATTCTGGACAGTCAGGACGAATGGTACCAAAGAGGAGCAGAGGTGGTTCGAGTAGCCAGAAATTGTACTCAAGTAAGAGTACTGTTACTTCACAGTTGTATTACTCAAGTAAAAGTAAGGAGTAGTCACCCAAATATTTACTTGAGTAAAAGTAAAGAGTATGTTGTGAAAAAACTACTCAAGTACTGAGTAACTGATGAGTAACCTGTTCATTTAAAGGGGAACATTATCATAATTTCAGAAGGGTTAAAACCATTAAAAATCAGTTCCCAGTGGCTTATTTTATTTTTCGAAGTTTTTTTCAAAATGTTACCCGTCACGCAATATCCCTAAAAAAAGCTTCAAAGTGCCTGATTTTAATCATCGTTATATACACCCGTCCATTTTCCTGTGACGTCACATAGTGATGCCAACACAAACAAACATGGCGCATAGAACAGCAAGCTATAGCGACATTAGCTCGGATTCAGACTCGGATTTCAGCGGCTTAAGCGATTCAACAGATTACGCATGTATTGAAACGGATGGTTGTAGTGTGGAGGCAGGTAGCGAAAACGAAATTGAAGAAGAAACTGAAGCTATTGAGCCGTATCGGTTTGAACCGTATGCAAGCGAAACCGACGAAAACGACACGACAGCCAGCGACACGGGAGAAAGCGAGGACGAATTCGGCGATCGCCTTCTAACCAACGATTGGTATGTGTTTGTTTGGCATTAAAGGAAACTAACAACTATGAACTAGGTTTACAGCATATGAAATACACGCACATGCACTTTGAGAGTGCAGACAGCCCAATTTTCATCAATTAATATATTCTGTAGACATACCCTCATCCGCTCTCTTTTCCTGAAAGCTGATCTGCCCAGTTTTGGACTTGATGTCAGCAGGCCAGGGAAGCTAGGGTCGATATTCTTCTCTTGATCATCTTCGGTGGCATAAGGGACGGTGTGAGCCAAGACATCCAGGGGGTTTCGCTTGCTCGTCTGCGGGAACAAACTGCCGCCATTGCTTGCCGTGCTACCGAGGTCCTTTGTCCCTGAATTGCTCACACACTCCGGCAGATTCGATGGGGGTCTGGCGGCAGATTTCTTTGACTTTATCGTTGGAAATGCATCTGTTTTGAGTGTCGCAGGATATCCACACATTCTTGCCATCTCTGTCGTAGCATAGCTTTCGTCGGTAAAGTGTGCGGAACAAACGTCCAATTTCTTGCCACTTTCGCATCTTTGGGCCACTGGTGCAACTTGAATCCGTCCCTGTTCGTGTTGTTACACCCTCCGACAACACACCGACGAGGCATGATGTCTCCAAGGTACGGAAAACAGTCGAAAAAACGGAAAATAACAGAGCTGATTTGACTCGGTGTTTGAGAAAATGGCGGATTACTTCCCGATGTGACGTCACGTTGAGAGTGAATAATAGAAAGGCGTTTAATTCGCCAAAATTCACCCATTTAGAGTTCGGAAATCGGTTAAAAAAATATATGGTCTTTTTCTGCAACATCAAGGTATATATTGACGCTTACATAGGTCTGGTGATAATGTTCCCCTTTAATGATGACGGCAACAAATAATGCACAGAGCCAGGAATATCTCTTAAGCAACTAAAACAATAATATATATAATAATAATACATAAAAAATTTTTAAAAAAATAAGGCAAATTGAGCCACAATAACTTAACAGCACCATAGGCTCAGTAGGCAGAGATTACAAAGGAAAATAACAAGTTAGCCTTTACACAAACCATAAACTCTGATAGGTGTGGGCTGCACCTGAGAACACACTGTGCGTGTGTGTGCGACTGTGCGTGTGTGTGTGTGTGTGTGTGTGTGTGTGTGTGTGTGTGTTTGTGTGTGTGTGTGTGTTAGAGATGCGCGGATAGGCAATTTATCTCATCCGCAACCGCGTCAGAAAGTCGTCATCCATCCGCCATCCACCCGATGTAACGTTTGATCTGAACTGCATCCGCCCGCCATCCGCCCGTTGTCATATATCTAATATTAATTAAAAAAAAAAAAAAAGGGTGAAAACTACGCGAATTGCACCTTGTGCAGACAAGATTTTTCGATGGGACACGGAGGAATTAGCGATGTAAAAGACCACGTTGGGACAAAAAAACACAAGTCTAATGCCGTTGCTAGCGATACAAGTGGAAAACTTTCAACGTTTTTCGTCGCCCAAACAGATTCTTTGGATGTGATAAATGCCGAAGTTTTATTTACGGAGGCAATAATTGAGCATGGACTTCCAATCGCACTGGCTGATCACATGGGACAGTTAATAATGTAATGCAACCTTTAAAAATCATTACGCGGTGATCGCGATCCCAAAAATAAACTTTTCTTGCATGATAATGTCCAGAAAATTTCGCTTTATATTACTATAGAGTCCTTTTAACGAATGAGTTTGATGGTTTATCACAAACCTTAAATGAAATTCCATGGCCACCGTCCTGCTCTCTATATCAACCAGGGTGAGCCCCACCCCTTTCGTGAGCGCACTGAGCGCGGAGTGACCCCTTTTACGTGCCCCCGGCAACAGGGGTGGCAAGCAGGTAAGCTGCGCGGGCGGAGCGCGCGGAGTGACCCATGTTACGAGCCGGGGGTGGCGGGCAGGTAAACTGCTTACCTGCTGCGCGTGACGCCGGCCGCGGCGAAAGCGGACGAGGCGGGGTGTCGGTGCGGTGGGCGCGGTAGTGACCCTGGACGTGCGTCGGGCCCTTCTCGCGGATCGCCTCAGCTACGGCTCCCGGTGGGGCCCTCTCGGGGGAAGGGGCCTCGGTCCCGGACCCCGGCGAGGCGTCCCTTCTCCGCTCCGTAAAAGTGTCCATCTCTTTTCTTTTTTTTTTCTTCTGTTGTGGCATATGCAGCAGGTGCCTGCTCGTTTTTCGTATGTGGGTAACAACATTTAACTATGTATATATATTTCCCAATTGGTTTAACTGCCACCCGCAAAAAAAAAAAAAAAAAAAAAAAAAAAATCTAATTAATCCGCCCGACCCGACCCGCGAGCCGATAAAATCTTATTTTTTTTAATTTCATCCGCCCGATCCGCGGATAATCCGCGGACTCCGCGGTTGTGTCCGCAAACCGCGCATCTCTAGTGTGTGTGTCTCTGTCTGTCTCTCTATGAGGCTGCAGTGCGTTAATAAATGTCCCCACACGATGTACATTTGACAGTGATTCATAGCAGGGACGCTAACATCAGCCTACGGTCACAGCCAAAATATCTACTAACGTTACTTACCGCGATGTGCTTCCTCAAATTTGACGTTGAGTTCATGTAAGCTGAAATGTCCACTTGTTTGGGGAGACACATATGACAACGCATTACATCACTGTTTTTTTGGTTATCTGAAGCGTGAACATCGATTTTATGTGAGGCCAGGGGTGTTTGCGTTCGTTGTTGTCTCTGTCATTGTGTTGTTGTTTGCGGCTGAAACTTTATGTGCAGTTAATCACGTGTTATGAGAGTAGCGTATGTGTGTGTGTGGCCCTTTAATATGTGACAGCATGTGAGGTGAGTGTGTGGGCGAGCAAGGTGAGGGAGCGGTAGCGTGAGTGCGGGGAGTGGCTAGTGTTTTGTTGGACTGGCTGTGTGCAGACATCACTAAAGTTAAGATTTGCAACTAATCGCCGGACTCCTCATTTAACCTGGAGTCCGGAGCTGTGGAGACCCACTGCCGGGTAGAGTGAAGGGTGTTGCCCCCGAGATACATCGATCTTGGAGGAGTGTCTCCCCTGCGCTACTCGACTACAGTCTGGGAGCCGGAAGCAGGAAAGGTGCAACACATGTGACCGCCTGGCTCTGTTTGATTGGTGAAACGGAGTCAAACGTCACCAGTGACTGCATTTGATTGGTGAAACGCAGGCATGCGATAGATCCTACTTTGAAGGTCTGTCTGACAAACCACAACAAACAAAGCGTGCATCAACAGATCAATAAAAATCATAGCGAGTAGCGAGCTGAATGTAGATAAATGGAGCGGAGTAAAAGTAGCGTTTCTACTCTATAAATATACTCAAGTAAAAGTAAAAGTATGTTGCATTAAATTTACTCTTAGGAGTACAATTTATCCCAAAAGTTACTCAAGTAGATGCAACGGAGTAAATGTAGCGCGTTACTACTCACCTCTGAAGAGTGAGGGAAGCCATATACAAACCCCGTTTCCATATGAGTTGGGAAATTGTGTTAGATGTAAATATAAACGGAATACAATGATTTGCAAATCATTTTCAACCCATATTCAGTTGAATATGCTACAAAGACAACATATTTGATGTTCAAACTGATAAAAAAAAAAAGTTTTTTGCAAATAATCATTAACTTTAGAATTTGATGCCAGCAACACGTGACAAAGAAGTTGGGAAAGGTGGCAATAAATACTGATAAAGTTGAGGAATGCTCATCAAACACTTATTTGGAACATCCCACAGGTGAACAGGCAATTTGGGAACAGGTGGGTGCCATGATTGGGTATAAAAGTAGATTCCATGAAATGCTCAGTCATTCACAAACAAGGATGGGGCGAGGGTCACCACTTTGTCAACAAATGCGTGAGCAAATTGTTGAACAGTTTAAGAAAAACCTTTCTCAACCAGCTATTGCAAGGAATTGAGGGATTTCACCATCTACGGTCCGTAATATCATCAAAGGGTTCAGAGAATCTGGAAAAATCACTGCACGTAGGCAGCTAAGCCTGTGACCTTCGATCCCTCAGGCTATACTGCATCAACAAGCGACATCAGTGTGTAAAGGATATCACCACATGGGCTCAAGAACACTTCAAAAACACACTGTCAGTAACTACAGTTGGTCGCTACATCTGTAAGTGCAAGTTAAAACTCTCCTATGCAAGGCGAAAACCGTTTATCAACAACACCCAGAAACACCGTCGGCTTCGCTGGGCCTGAGCTCATCTAAGATGGACTGATACAAAGTGGAAAAGTGTTCTGTGGTCTGACGAGTCCACATTTCAAATTGTTTTTGGAAACTGTGGACGTCGTGTCCTCCGGACCAAAGAGAAAAAGAACCATCCGGATTGTTTTAGGCGCAAAGTTGAAAAGCCAGCATCTGTGATGGTATGGGGGTGTATTAGTGCCCAAGACATGGGTTACTTACACATCTGTGAAGGCGCCATTAATGCTGAAAGGTACATACAGGTTTTGGAGCAGCATGTTGCCATCCAAGCAATGTTACCATGGACGCCCCTGCTTATTTCAGCAAGACAATGCCAAGCCACGTGTTACATCAATGTGGCTTCATAGTAAAAGCGTGCGGGTACAGGCCTGCCTGTAGTCCAGACCTGTCTCCCATTGAAAATGTGTGGCACATTATGAAGCCTAAAATACCACAACAGAGACCCCTGGACTGTTGAAAAACTTAAGCTGTACATCAAGCAAGAATGGGAAAGAATTCCACCTGAGAAGCTTAAAAATGTGTCTCCTCAGTTCCCAAACGTTTACTCAGTGTTGTTAAAAGGAAAGGCCATGTAACACAGTGGTGAACATGCCCTTTCCCAACTACTTTGGCATGTGTTGCAGCCATGAAATTCTAAGTTAATTATTATTTGCAAAAAAATAAAGTTTATGAGTTTGAACATCAAATATGTTGTCTTTGTAGTGCATTCAACTGAATATGGGTTGAAAAGGATTTGCAAATCATTGTATTCCGTTTATATTTACATCTAACACAATTTACCAACTCATATGGAAACAGGGTTTGTATGTCAAGGTTGAAAAACCATCCCTAAACAGAGGAGGTGGTCTGTTACACCATTTGTCTCCCACATACAACACTGTCCTTTCAATAATCTGCAATTTAGCCTCCAACAAATAACAGGAGTTAGAAACATTCTGCTCACAGAACAGAATGCCATTTGTTTGCAACTGAATAGAATGTTAACGGGGCTGATTCCGACTATTCTGGACCGGTAGTAGTCGATCCACAGCCATTGTTCTGCCACACAATACATCCATGCTAACCAGGGGAAATTACACTTCAATTGTTTGTTTGCATCTCAACAGTTGTTTTTCTTACTTCGATAGGGCGAAACTATCCTTGCCCAGGCACACCCTCCTGGTTTTGGAGAATAAAATATTTGGGGTTTTGGCACCAGCGGCTGGACTAGATCTGACCAATCTAAGTCTAGGACTAGATCTGACCAATCTAAGTCTAAGACTAAATCTGACCAATCTAAGTCTAAGACTAAATCTGACCAATCTAAGTCTAAGACTAAATCTGACCAATCTAAGTCTAAGACTAAATCTGACCAATCTAAGTCTATGACTAGATCTGACAATCTACGTCTAAGACTAAATCTGACCAATCTAAGTCTAAGACTAAATCTGACCAATCTAAGTCTAAGACTAAATCTGACCAATCTAAGTCTAAGACTAGATCTCACCAATCTAAGTCTAAGACTAAATCTGACCAATCTAAGTCTATGACTAGATCTGACAATCTAAGTCTAAGACTAAATCTGACCAATCTAAGTCTAAGACTAAATCTGACCAATCTAAGTCTAAGACTACATCTGACCAATCTAAGTCTAAGACTACATCTGACCAATCTAAGTCTAAGACTAAATCTGACCAATCTAAGTCTAAGACTAAATCTGACCAATCTAAGTCTATGACTAGATCTGACAATCTAAGTCTAAGACTAAATCTGACCAATCTAAGTCTAAGACTAGATCTGACCAATTTAAGTCTAAGACTAAATCTGACCAATCTAAGTCAATGACTACATCTGACAATCTAAATTTAAGACTAAATCTGACCAATCTAAGTCTATGACTAGATCTGACAATCTAAGTCTAAGACTAAATCTGACCGATCTAGGTCTAAGACTAAATCTGACCAATCTAAGTCTAAGACTAAATCTGACCAATCTAAGTCTAAGACTAGATCTGACCAATTTAAGTCTAAGACTAGATCTAACCAATCTAAGTCTAAGACTAAATCTGACAATCTAAGTCTATGACTAGATCTGACCAATCTAAGTCTAAGACTAAATCTGACCAATCTAAGTCTAAAACTAGATCTGACAATCTAAGTCCAAGACTAAATCTGACCAATCTAAGTCTATGACTAGATCTGACCAATCTAAGTCTAAGACTAAATCTGACCAATCTAAGTCTAAAACTAGATCTGACCATCTAAGTCTAATACTAGGTCTGACCAATCTAAGTCTAAGACTAGATCTGACCAATCTAAGTCTATGACTAGATCTGACCAATCTAAGACTAAATCTGACCAATCTAAGTCTAAAACTAGATCTGACAATCTAAGTTTAAGACTAGATCTGACCAATCTAAGTCTAAGACTAGATCTGACAATCTAAGTCTAAGACTAAATCTGACCAATCTAAGTCTAAGACTAAATCTGACCTATATATAAATCTAAGACTAAATCTGACCAATCTAAGACTAGACCTGACCAATCCAAGTCTATGAGCATGAACTGATGAAACCTATTCAGGTAAGAAGCGAAACGTCTTCTAAGGCAAACCAAACAGTCCAGTTGCGATCGATTGAATGCCCTGAGAATATTAAAACGTTCTTTTTCAAGCCCTTACCCTTGTTTTAGCATCGATCTGACAGCCGCGGTCCAAAAGTAAGCAGACCATGTTAGTGTTGCCTCGCTTGGATGCCACATGAAGAGGAGTGATGCCATTCTGCAAGGAAGAAACATACATATATATATATACATATATTATTTACATAAAACATTGAATATTATAAAATATGTACAATTGATATAATTTTTTATCCGTTTTATACTAATTTTCATAACCATAATTATTATACAATTTTCCATGCCAACAAAGCAAGAAGAAGATGCTCAAAAGTAAAGTAGGACTCGACTTTTGAAAAATTCCTAGCTCAATGCTAATGTACATTGGATATGCCATAGACATGGTACTGATTAGCATTAGTGGTTTTATGTGGCAATTTCAACACCTCCGAATTTGGTTATAAAATTACAACTAAGATTTAAATTACAATTAAACAGCTAGTGCGAATCGGTACAATACTTAAATGTATAAACACTTTGTAGGGCTCAACAACAACAAAAGACAACTACTGCCTTAAAATTGCAACTGCAAGTCTACTACATAAAACTTGCAAATGAGACTCCGAAGTGTAAGAAAACAAGATACAGAACAACTGGACAGCACCCTTATCATTATCAGCAAAGTTTAAAATGTTATATTATTATATTTTTTAATTTTGAAACAATTAACAACTATTTACAAACACAAAAATACAGAAATTGGTATCGGTATCGATTTAAAGGTACCAATAATTGGTACGCAGTCGTATTTTAACGACGTACTGTTTTGACTGTTTGCTTTGGTTCTCAGAAGATATACAAACGTACTATACATAAAACCCAAAATCAGTGAAGTTGGTACGTTGTGTAAATGGTAAATAAAAACAAAATACAATGATTTGTAAATCCTTTTCAACTTATATTCAATTGAATAGACTGCAAAGACAAGATACGTAATGTTCGAACTGGAAAACATTGTTGTGCAGATATTTGCTCAACATGTTTCAAAAAAGCTTGCACAAGTGGCAAAAACGACTGAGAAAGTTGAGGAATGCTCATCAGACACTTATTTGGAACATCCCACAGGTGAACACGCTAATTGGGAACAGGTGGGTGCCTTAAATGGCTATAAAAGCAGCTTCCTTGAAATGCTTAGTCATTCACAAACAAAGATTGGGTGAGGGTCACCACTTTGTGAACAAATGCGTGAGCAAATCGTTCAACAGATTGAGAACAACATTTCTCAACGAGCTATTGCAAGGAATTGAGGGATTTCACCATCTACGGTCCGTAATATCATCAAAAGGTTCAGAGAATCTGGAGAAATGCCTGTGACCTTCGTTCCCTCAGGCGGTACTGCATCAAAAAGCGACATCAGTGTGTAAAGGATATCACCACATGGGCTCAGGAACACTTCAGAAAACCACTGTCAGTAACTACAGTTGGTCGCTACATATGTAAGTGCAAGTTAAAACTCTACTATGCAAAGCGAAAGTCATTTATCAACAACACCCAGAAACGTCACCGGCTTCACTGGGCTCGAGCTCATCTAAGATGTACTGTTGCAAAGTGGAAAAGTGTTCTGTGGTCTGACGAGTCCACATTTCAAATTGTTTTTGGAAACTGTGGCCGTCGTGTCCTCCGGACTAAAGAGGAAAATAACCATTTGGATTGTTATAGGCGCAAAGTCGAAAAGCCAGCATCTGTGATGGTATGGGGGTGTATTAATGCCCAAGGCATGGGCAACTTACACATTTGTGAAGGCAACATTAATGCTGAAAGGTACATACAGGTTTTGGGTCAACATATGTTGCATTAAAGCAACGTCTTTTTCATGGACGCCCCTGCTTATTTCAGAAAGACAATGCCAAGCCACATTCTGCACGTGTTACAACAGCGTAGCTTCGCAGTAAAAGAGTGCAGGTACTAGACTGGCCTGCCTGTAGTCCAGACCTGTCTACCATTGAAAATGTGTGGCGCATTATGAAGCCTAAAATACCACAACGGAGACCCCCGGACTGTTGAACAACTTAAGCTGTACATCAAGCAAGAATGGGAAAGAATTCCACCTGAGAAGCTTCAAAAATGTGTCTCCTCAGTTCCCAAACGTTTACTGAGTGTTGTTAAAAGGAAAGGCCATGTAACACAGTGGTAAAAATGCCCTTGTGCCAAGTTTTTTGCAACGTGTTGCTGCCATTAAATTCTAAGTTAATGATTATTTGCACACAAAAAAATACGTTTCTACGTTCGAACATTAAATATCTTGTCTTTGCAGTCTATTCAATTGAATATAAGTTGAAAAGGATTTGCAAATATTCTGTTTATATTTACCATTTACACAACGTGCCAACTTCACTGGTTTTGGGTTTTGTATATAGTATTCGATATTTTTTGTCAACTAAAAGCCGTAGCAGAATTGTTATCAAATCAAACTTAGATCGACCTTACCCTTGCAAGGAAGTCCACCGCGGCCCCTCGGTTCAGCAGGAGCGTGGCCACGTTGACGTTTCCGTAGTGAGCGGCAATATGCAGTGGTGTGAATCCACTCTGCAGCGTCAAAGACAACAAAAAATACAGCATAAGAGGAACGGCAAATTGTGCTTATTTGCTTGTCTAATTTGCTCACAGTACGCTAATAACCACTGAAATCAAACGGGTGAGATAGAAAGTGCAAAAGCAACATGGTGGCTTTCATGCAGGTTGTCGGCCTTCAAATGACATGGTGACAGAAAAACAGTGCAGGAAAAAACAAAAGTTGGCATTGGGATAGCATAATTATGGGAAAACATGTCTTATAGTAGCAAACAAATCATATCAAACATAGATTTGCAATCCTTTCAGGAATTTGTATGAATGCTGAGAAATACAAGAAAAAGTAGCAAAGAACAAAAAAGATTGCATCTTTAGGTCTTTATCTTTTATTTTAAGATATTTGTTTAAAATAAAAAAATGTGGCATATTTTTTTGTATTATTATTCAACCTAGTTGATTTGATTAAAATGAATTGTTTGCATTTTAAATACATTTGATATTTTCTTACAAATGTTTCAATGTTGATTTAACTTAATTAGAATATATATATATATATATATATATATATATATATATATATATATATATATATATGACTCCAATTTCATTGTTCTTTGAACCTGTTTACTGTAATAATGACAAATAAAACTCTATTCTATATGTATATGTATATGTATATATATATATATATATATATATATATATATATATATATATATATATATATATATATATGTATATGCATATGTATGTATGTATGTATGAAAGTATATATGTATACATATGTATATATATATTTGTATATATATATATATATATATATATATATATATATTTATATATATGTATATATATATATATATATATATATATATATATATATATATATATATATATATATATACGTCCATCCATCCATTTTCTACCGCTTATTCCCTTTTGGGGTCGCGGGGGGCGCTGGAGCCTATCTCAGCTACAACCGGGCGGAAGGCGGGGTACACCCTGGACAAGTCGCCACCTCATCGCAGGGCCAACACAGATAGACAGACAACATTCACACTCACATCCACACACTAGGGCCAATTTAGTATTGCCAATCAACCTATCCCCAGGTGCATGTTTTTGGAATATATATACGTATATATATATATATATATATATATATATATATATATGTATATATGTATTTATATATTGTATATGTATATATGTATATATAAATATATATATATATATATATATATATATATATATGTATATGTATGTATATATATATATATATATATATATATATATATATATATATATATATATACGTATATCAGTGACATGCGGTGAGGTTCATGGTTGGTGAGGCACTGACTTCATCACAGTCAGATTTACAAACATATGAACCCTAAAGAGTATCTTATTCACCATTTGATTGGCAGCAGTTAACGGGTTATGTTTAAAAGCTCATACCAGCATTCTTCCCTGCTTGGCACTCAGCATCAAGGGTTGGAATTGGGGGTTAAATCACCAAAAATGATTCCCAGGCGCGGCGCCGCTGCTGCCCACTGCTCCCCTCACCTCCCAGGGGGTGCACAAGGGGATGGGTCAAATGCAGAGGACACTATTCACCACACCTAGTGTGTGTGTGACAATCATTGGTACTTTAACTTAACTTTAACTTTACACATACAAACTGTAGCACACAAAAAAGCACATTTAATAAAAAAAACGTTATTATGGTCTTACCTTTACTTAGAAATTAAGTCCATGCGCCGCAACTAAAGCCCTCACTTAAACTTTCCACGTGCAAGATTGAATCTATTTAAAAAAGTGTAACCGAGGGTTTCTAAATGTCGCCTATACTGTATGAAACTACAAAATAACAAACACGGAGGCTCCAGTTTACACGAGGACAACTTTATTTACCTTCTTTCAAAAACCTCTGCAACGTGACATCACTTCCGCTCTTAGCGCCTTCAAAATAAGAGCTCAAGGCATATACTGTATAACAGCGCAAAACAGGAACTTAACATCACAAAGAGGAAAGCCCATGAAAATAGGTTACAAAAGTTATTTAATAAGAAGCCAAAAAGTGCAAAAACAATAATGTTCGTGTTGGAGGAGTTGTGAATTAGGTACACCTGCAGTGTGCAAGTGTATCTAGTGTTGTGTCCCTGCAGTCATTCACAACTCCTCCAACACCAACATTATTGTTTTTGCACTTTTTGGCTTCTTATGAAATAATTTTTTAAAATAGATTCAATCTTGCACGTGGAAAGTTTAAGTGTGGGCTTTAGTTGATATAACAATTCTATGGCGGGGGTGCAGGAGGCGAGCCTCAGCCAGTGCGTCTTTTGCAGCCGTTTTATGATAGCTCAGCACAAGAAATACTTTACACACATACAGTTGTTGACAAAATACACTGTACATTATATACCTCAGCTAACTAAACTATGGAAATGTATAATATAGTTCATATAGCAATACAGTCTCACTGCACAGCAGGCCAGCAGTTAGCCGAGTCATTGCGCAATCCATGTTGCGGCACTGAGTGACGTGCCTCAACTGGGTGCACCGTCTCTTCTCAGTATTTGAACGGCAAATGTGAAAATTCAGCGATTTTGAATAAAAATAATCTAAAACTGGTGAAGTTAAATGGAAAATAACTTTATAGTATAATCACTGGATACATATAACAATTTAAATTTTTTTTTTTTCTTTTTACATTTATTTCTTTCCATGATGGCAGGTGAGGCCCTGCCTCTAGTGACTGCATGTCACTGACGTATATATATATATATATATATATATATATATATATATATATATATATATATATATATATATATATATATTTATACATTGTATATGTATATATATGTATATATATATATATTTGTAGATATATATATATATGTATATATATATATATATATGTATATATACATATACATATATATATATATGTATATATATATATATATATATATATGTATATATACATATACATACGTATACACATATATATAAATATATATACATATATACGTATATATATATATATATATATATATATATATACATATACATTGTATATGTATATATATGTATATATATTTATATATATATATATATATATTTGTATATGTATATATACATATATATATACATATACATATACATATATATGCCTATATATATATATATATATATATATATATATATATATATATATATATATACATACGTACATATATATATATACACATTTATATATATATATATATATATATATATATATATATATATATATATATATATATATATATATATATATATATATATATATATATATATATATATATATATATATATATATATATATATATATATAGCCCGGGCCCTGCTTTAAAGAAAAGGGCTTGGTGAAGGCTATCAGAAAGTGCGTTTTTTCTTCTCCAAAAATCTTCGTATATTGACGTGAATGATTGTATTGTCTCAGCATTTACACATTTCTGAGTTGTTCTTTTGTTTTTAAACTTTTTATCACCAACCAAAAGAAAATTATTAAAAAAAAAATAAATCATGATTAGTAGTAATGACAATTAGGAAGGTATTGGAAAAGTTCAACTTGAGGTGGTTGTGAATATTCTGCCTTACCTTTCCATTCTGTAAGTATCGGTCCGATTCAATATGAAAGAAGTGTTTTTACAAAAAACTTTGCACAGTCAAAAAACAGAGTGGTGCAACCGTGTCCATGCTTTTAGACGTCACAATTCTTTTCAAACCCATGCAATGTGGAGAAGTATTCATATTCAGTGTAACAGAACAGAAGTTTCAACAGCATGCATACAGTAGGTCAGGAAATTGTGGTATTGAAGACTTCGTAAAATATAAATGGCATGTGCGATAAATCTACTACAATTACAAAAAGCATGCAAGATACTTACAAACTTAATTACAAATATATTTAGTTAGGCAACATGTTTTTCTTGTTAACAATCAACAACAACAACAATAACAAAAAGACTGTCATAACCATACAGGACAGTGGCATTGCCATTCATAGCAGCCATGCGATGGAGGCGTAACGACTTGTATGGACACTAGTACAAAGTATGAAATTATGCAGAGAGATTAGTGCCAAAAAATGTGTACTTACTTTGAAACTGAAAGCTCAAGTTTTGATGTGGAATTTAAAAAAATACCATTGCGCAGAGGAGTCATTATGTTTGACCACAGAGGGCTGATTTTAATAGTGAATACTATTATTACACAATTTTTTAATGCATTATTTTTCAAAAATAAAATGTAATAAAAATATGGTAAGTTGCTATAATTTTTCCTCAATCATATTACTGTAAATGGAAAAACAGTACTGCTGTTTTTCTGAAAAAAAAAAAAAAAAAAAAGCAGTTCCGATGCCAGAATTTTACTGTAAAATTTACATTAGTTTTTTTATTTTAAATTAAAAAAAAATGCAATTTTACAGTAAAATGCCAGTTTTGTTTTGTTTTTTTACAGCAAATCAACAACTGTGGATTTTTCGGTGTATCACAGTCCATGCCAAAACAGCACCACAGTTTATTACAGTAAAAAAAAAAAAAGTACAGTTTTTTTTTCATTTAGAGAAAAATGCTGTAAAAAACACAGTACATTTCACAATTTTACCATGAATCTATTGCTACTTTTACATTGCACAATTTGATGGATAACTTGCTTTGAAATCATTATTAGTATTTATTTCTATTTAAAAAATGGTTAGAATTTTTAATAATATGTTTAATAATATATGTGGGGGGAGATGTAGCCAGGGCTGCCTGCAGAAGCAAAAGTCACCGCCGCTGTCCGTGGTGCTGAGGACGAGCACCATCGGGCAGGGGCGGGGCATGTGCTGACGGCGAGACACAGCTGGCAGGTGATTAGATTTCACAGGTGGTACGTGTTAATCTAATCATCTGTGGTCTTTAACAGTGCAGGAGGGAGAGGAGAAACTTGGAGAGACTTGGAGACGAACATCTGAAAAATATTGTTGTATTGTTGGAAGAGCATTAAAAACTTGGTTAAAACGCCACGCCTGGCTCCTGCGACGTGTAATAGTGGAACGAATAGGAAGTGACTTCCACAATATATTTTTGTATAATTAGACTGTAATGTCAATAATGTTAAGTTAACATAATTTGACATTATGGAGTAAATTGTTTTTGTTTCTAACAAAATAGAAATAAAGAGTACATTTAGTAAGAAAAGTTACAGTACGGACGGCGTGGCGCAGTGGAAGAGTGGCCGTGCGTGACCCGAGGGTCCCTGGTTCAATCCCCACCTAGTACCAACCTCGTCATGTCCGTTGTGTCCTGAGCAAGACACTTCACCCTTGCTCCTGATGGGTGCTGGTTAGCGCCTTGCATGGCAGCTCCCTCCATCAGTGTGTGAATGTGTGTGTGAATGGGTAAATGTGGAAGTAGTGTCAAAGCGCTTTGAGTACCTTGAAGGTAGAAAAGCGCTATACAAGTACAACCCATTTATCATTTATCATTACTTTAGTGATACATTTTATTTATAGGCTTTTCAGGGCCAAACAGAATAAAGTGGCGGGCCACATCTGGCCCTCGGGCCTTGAGTTTGACACCAGTGCACTAGTACTTTCAAAATAAATAAAAAAACAGTTTGAATATAGTTGTGATCCCCACTTACACTGTCATTTTTTTTAAATTCATTATTTATTTATTTATTGATGGCGTTTATTCCGTCCTCTTTGTGGAGCTCGCGCAAAGTTGACAACTGTTCCAAATGAAAGGTCGTTTTGTGACAACGTGCAATATTTCTGATGTCTTTAAGCGGTGAACTGGAAACACTGGCTAACGTTAGCGTCCACAATTTTTTGACTTGCTACCTGGAAAATGCAGTAAGCTACACCACAAGTGAACTCTCCGTTAAATAGGGAATGGGAAGATATCCCCAGAAAATCTAGCTACATCAAAGCTAAATTTCTATCTATTATATTCAACCTGAAAAAATGGGTACCCTTATTTTTTATTTTGAAAAAACAAACAAAAATAATTCTTCAAAATTCAACATCAAAACTTTCAGTTTCAGAGTGAATATTCTCAAGTACGGTACAAAACCATACAAAATGCAACATAAGAAAAAACAAGTATAAATTTTAAAAAAAGGCTTCACAATAAGAAAGCTGTCCTATACCTCTGTGGTTCTATTGACCATCATCTGAAGCAGGAGAAACCAGGGGGGAAAATATCAGAACATTTAAACTACATGTTTTTTTAATGTAGCCAGTTTCCCTTAGCTACATCACTTCACTTACGTCATTTAGTGACGTACTTGACCCACAACAGGAAGTCACATGCTCAACATGCGACTTCCGCCCACTCCCCAAATTGAAACCACCGATGAACGGTAAGTGTACTTTGTCATGATAAACTTAATTCACAGTCAAGTTGGCGTTCACAGTGTTCTCTCTCTCTCTCTCCGTCAGATGAAATATACTAAAATAACGATGGACTGAATCCAATCCACTTTATTTATATAGCACATTTAAAAAAATATATATAAGTTGAGAAAAACATACGTACTTGGCGAGTCAATACTACAAAACATTTAACTATAAAAGAATAAATACATCAAAGAAATCCCTTTAGGGTCAATGGATGGCTGACGGCCCTCCGTAGCTCCCACTCTCTCCCCTCTGTTGCAAGTTTTGTTGATTCTATGGAACATGTTTATGTGTGCTATGGCTATGAGTTTTTTTCCCTTGGCCTCAGTCTGGACCCCCTCCCTGGAGTCCAGCCTTTGAATTTTTTGTAAGGTTGTATATTCGGTCGTGTGATGGGTGATGAGCCAAGAAGACGCCCACGAGGAATCGTCAAACAATACACTTTATTTGTTTCAGCGAGCCTCAGACTGGAACTGCAGCTTCCAGGAGAAAGAGTATGGGCCTGATTACTTTTCTGCTGTCCTCTTGGACAACTATCATTAAATACCTTTGACACAAAGACCCCCACTCTTCGTAGCTCCAGCCTTCAATTGATTAACGTGGACCCCGACTTAAACAAGTTGAAAAACTTATTGGGGGTCTTACCATTTAGTGGTCAATTGTACGGAATATGTACTGTACTGTGCAATCTACTAAAAAAAGTCTAAATCAGGGGTAGGGAACCTATGGCTCTTTTGATGACTGCATCTGGCTCTCAGATAAATCTTCGCTGACATTGCTTAACACGATAAGTAGAGAATAATTCAGCTGGTAATCACAGTGTTAAAAATAACGTTCAAATTATAAAACATTCTCATGCATTTTAATACATCCATCCGTTTTCTATCGCACCTGTTCAAGAAGACGAATTAACGGTAAGAAGTATTCTATTTATTATTGGTTAGCTTTAGAATAACAATGTTATTAAAAAGAATAAGAGACTTATTATACTCTAAAAATGTTGGTCTTACATAAAAATGCACGCATTTAGTTGTATTCAGTGTTAAAAAATATTATATGGCTCTAACGGAAATACATTTTGAAATATTTGGCTTTCATGGCTCTCTCAGCCAAAAAGGTTCCCGACCCCTGGTCTAAATCAATCAATCAAAGACTGAATTTATTTTTACTCTCCCCATCCCACTCTCCAACGTTTACCTGTGTCTCACCTTTTTTTCTAAGGGGCGCCGGAAGTCTCCCTGTAATGTTTGTCTGATCTTGAATGGGATTGTGCTGAAAATTGAATTCCCCCTCGGGGATTAATAAAGTACTTCTGAATCTGAAACTAAAATAGACTAAAATCACACAACTCTCATGCTGGTTTAAAAGCCAAAGAGTAAAACACATTTTAAGACGTGATTTAAAACTCATTAAAGAGAGAGACGCCCGAATAGTAAGAGGGATATTGTTCCAACGTTTTGGAGCCACGGCAGAAAAGGCACAATCCCCTCTGGGTTTTCAACGGGTGTGGTAAATTATACCGTGTACCATTTTCTTATATGATTGTGAGCTAGCATGTGTTTGTATTTGGTCACAGAATCCTTTAAAGGATTAACTTCAAAGGTGCACATGTCCACCACAAGCTCTCTAGAGAGTGGTGGCTCTTGCCCCCATGACAACTGGAATCCAGGTTTGGATTTTAGGAGGAAGTGTAAAGACAGAAGCAACATCTGGTAGGAAGCCCTCACAGGTAAGAGTAGAGGATAGGGATCGGCGGTCACCCGACTCAAACCGATCAGAGGAAATAGATTTACTGGCCAAGCAACAAATTGGGCTTTGTCCAGACTGGCTGGCTTCAAGGCTAGAGCTACGAAGAGTGGGGGTCTTTGTGTCAAAGGTATTTAATGATAGTGGTCCAAGAGGACAACGGAAGAGTAATCAGGCCCATACTCTTTCTCCTGGAAGCTGCAGTTCCAGTCTGAGGCTCGCTGAAACAAATAAAGCTTATTGTTTGACAATCCCTCGTTGGTGTCTTCTTGGCTCATCGACCAAATATATAACATTACAAAAAAATAGTTCCTCAGAGTTAGCTCTTACAATAACAGTAGCTATGTGCACATGGACTCATTAAATCGGATTAAAAGCCTAACCGGAATAAAAATGCTTTATGTAAACACGCCATTCGGATCAAAATTTCATTCCGAATGAGACGGGTGGTTAATGCCGAAAGTCATTGGGATTGTAGCGCATGAAAACACATCTTCCGAAATTCGGCTTAGAATTATCCTTACTGCCCATGTCTTTGATGTCAGCTATACTTTGTTGGTAGAAGTTGGGCTGAATTTAATAGTCTCGGAATGAAGCGATTGTCTTGCTGCCGTCTCCCCTTATTCAACATGTACAAACATAGCGTTATATACTGTTGAGTTGGTTCCTTTAAAATGAGACAAGCAAAAACAAAAGTATCATCTGTAGTGTCATGTGTCGATGTAACAATAACAGGAGGGATCCAGTTGTCATCTCAACGAGCTGTTTTATTCATGAAATTACAGCTACTCCAAGTGCTAACTACTAGCCTCAAACAAAATACACACAATGTTGTAACATGTGCCAACCCGTACATAATCACAACATAAAAAGCATTTAAAAAAGAGAGGTAAAACAAAAGTAGTGAACAGATGATAAATACAATTATAAATAAATACGGTGATAACGTCGGACAAGCCGAAATGCACAAATCCTTGTTTGTTTACAGCGGAAATCACTCCTGCAGTGAGCAAACTCATCCAAAAGATGGCGCCACAGCACAAATGATACCACACCTCTCCGTTTGTGCGAGGTTTTGCGTATGTCATAGTCAAGTATTCCGATTTAAGGTGGGATGCATGAAAATGCACGTTATAATCAGATCATTTTTATCAATGTCCATGTACACAGTAAAATTCTAATCCGAATGATGATCCGATTAAATAAATGTTGTCCATGTTGCTAATACTTATTTAATATAAAGGTCACGGCATATAATTAAGCTACGCTGTGAGCTGTAAAAGTGCAGTTCCCTTCTAACAAGTGAGGCTCTGTTTTAGTGTCATTTAGGGCTTTTTGCAGCTCCTTCAAAAAGGAACTCCTCCTAAAGATTTGGATTTTAATGCTACTGCGGGCTGTTGTGAAAAAGTATTTGTTATTGCATGTGGGTGGAGCATGGCGCCGAAGTATCAGGTATCAAAATACGCAACTGTCACACAAATGTAAGAGAAACTTCTTACCTTCGACTGGACATCGGCGTTATGGTCATTCTGGAGGAGCAAGGCTGCCGATTTGGTGTCGTCTTTGCGAGCGGCAATGTGCAAGGCCGGCAAACGGACCTTTCCTTTTGTGTCATTCTCCAATAAAATGGAAACCACCTGATTGTGGCCCTGCTGAAGAGCAATGGCCAGAGGGGTGAAGCCATCCTGTGTGGGATAGGACCAATAGGTATGAATACTTTTGGGATAGGTTTATATCTAAACTCTCGACTTCAGTCACTTCAGTAGCCATTGTTTAACACTAGTACACTGTGTACTAGACCTCAAATGTTTTAGCAGATAATCATACTATACTTGATCAACCCAGAGCGCTATAAAAGAATCAAGACAGCTTTAGAGGGGTCGGGTAGTCGGTGGTCCGGTACTGCAGGGAAGTCATTACCATCTTTCCATATATTATATTTCAATATCTTTGTATTTCACAATTGCAAGCTACTAACCAGTTAAATTTAAAACACAAATTTATTCAAAATATGTGAGTCCCCGCTTCAACTCTCCATCAGTTTGGGGGTCCTTGGCTTGGGAAACTTTGAAGACCCCTGATTAAAGCTAAAGGCGTATTCCTTCAATACTTCCAATCTCGTATCACGTCTCAGGAGTCACTCGCAGCAAAATAATGATAAGAAGGGACCGACGGTACTGGATGGGGGCGAAACTGTACCGTGACAACTGAATAGAACCCTCAAATACCTACCTCATTCAAATACAGATGCCTGGTTGGCAGAAGAGACTGAGGTCCAAGTCACTCTCGCCTTATAGGCAGAGCCCTGCAGATTCTCACAGATCAACAACCTGAAGAGCGGCTTGATTGTTGAGTACTAGAAGAATCCCTGTGACAACGTTTTGGTCATCGGACAATGCAAGAGACAAATTCTTCAACCGTCAAACAATGCGAGAGGAGAGCCAAGGTGCCTATACGTGTCAGACCTCCAGCTCAACGCACGACAAGGGTATGACTCTTCTGAGACCGCAGTACAAAAAGAACTTGCCCAGCAAGTTTCATCTGGAGAAATGTCCAGCTGTCAAGCTGCTATTAACCTAAAACAGGGGGGCAGAGAGGGAAAACTCCCTCTCCCTCATGCAACAAATCCCTGGGCCGCTAGGAGCAAACACAGGGAGTGTAAATCCGCTGTAACATAGACAAGAGCCAGTGCAATGCATTAGAGTCCACCACCTTACCAGCACCCTGCCTGGAGCCATGGTCCTTCAACCTGCGGAGTGGAAGTGCAGCAGATTCCACATATCCACTGGACCGAGCAAAGATGCTTTCCGTGACATTAGCTGAGATCAAAGATCCATGCGCCATCTGCCAAATTGGACGGCGATTGTGGACATATTCTGGGCCACACTACATCTGGGCTTGGAGGCCGTTGGATGAAGACCACTGCAACCAGTTGAGGAGAGGGACTACGGCACCTTGCCAGCGACAAACGAACGCACCGCGTCACCACAGCAAGCAAAAAGTGAGTTGTATTGTATTGTGGTGGGGGGTAAAGCACCAATAATGCCTAATTTCAATAGGCAACGTTGATTTGACAGTCATAGAACTAATAAAGCTCGTAAGTTGAGATACCACTGTATATATTAGTGCAACCATACCTCGCCTCTACCTCCAGCGACCTCCAGGCAAGATTGAGTTTGACACCCCTGTCTAGGAGCCCGCTAAGGCTAAGACCTATGAATCCATCCAGGGTGTTCGAAGTCTTCCTTCCAGGTCCAGTTTTAGTAGATGCGTGAGCCGGGTCAACTGAGTTCTAATCTCAGTGCCATTCGGATGAAATAGTTCCTTGCCCTGTCTGTAGGGTTGCATCCAGACACTCTGTGGAAGGAGCTAATAAAGATGTCATTTTGGTTTATGTACAAAGCTTGTGACCGTAGGTGGTCACAAAACCCTCACTCCTCTCCAACTGAGGCAGGATCTTCGACCCCAAATTTCCACTCTCTTGGGCCACACAACTGGAAATAGTTTTTACTCCCTTGGTATTCCTTCAGAATCACAAACACCTACTTCAACAGATCTAGAACCAAAGGACTCTTCACCTCTGTGGCAGTGCTCTGGTTGCCCCCGTTCTCAAGAAGGTATCGCACCACATCCAAGTGATTCTCCTGGGCGGCCATGTAGAGTGGAGTGAATCCATTCTGCACAATCAAACAAATGATATAGCAACAAACCGTAGACCAAGAACTGGGGAACCTAATACCATTTGATTTCACCTGAGATTGTGTGTTGATGTCGGCACCTTGCTTGACCAGAATCTTCACCACTTCAATCTGACCCGCGAGAGAGGAGATGTGTAGAGCTGTATTTCCTTTCTAAATTCAGGTCAAAACAAAACAAAACAAAACAAAACAGTCAAGAACATATTCTTGAGATCAACATGCAAATAGAACCCATAATTAAAACACACTTTCTTCTACAAACCTCGTTTCCATATGAGTTGGGAAATTGTGTTAGATGTAAATATAAACGGAATACAATGATTTGCAAATCCTTTTCAACCCATATTCAGTTGAATATGCTACAAAGTCAACATATTTGATGTTCAAACTGATAAACATTTTTTTTTTTTGCAAATAATCATTAACTTTAGAATTTGATGCCAGCAACACGTGACAAAGAAGTTGGGAAAGGTGGCAATAAATACTGATAAAGTTGAGGAATGCTCATCAAACACTTATTTGGAACATCCCACAGGTGAACAGGCAAATTGGGAACAGGTGCATTCACTAAAAAGCTTTACTAAAAAGAGAAGTATTCAAATGTTTCTTAAAAGTGTCAACACAGGTAAGATCACGGAGGGACTGGTGCAAGTTAGTCTGGGAGCTATAGCCTGGAATGCCAGGTCTCCACGGGTTTTAAAACGAGTTTTCGGGATCTTTAGAAGACCCTGGCCGAGAAGACCGGAGGCTGCGCCCTGAACAGTAGGGGCATAACATGTCAGTGATGTACTGAGGGGCCCCACCATGCAATGCACGGAATGTTAGGACTAAGATCTTAAACTCAATTCGGAATTTAACTGGAAGCCAATGAAGACTGGATACAATGGGGGTGATATGGCCTGTTCTGGGTGCACCGGTCAAAAGTCTGGCGGCTGCATTTTGTACTGTCTGAAGTCTATTTAGTGTTGACTTGTTGAGAAGAGTGAAAAGAGAATTGCAACAGTCAATACGAGACGAAATGAACGCGTGAATGATCATTTCGAGATCCAATTTTGACAACAAATATCTCATTTCAGAAATATTTCCGGGATGATAAAAAACAGTTTTTGCTCAGTTGACGACAGTGACCCTCCAAAGACATTGACTGATCCAACACAAGCCCAAGGTTTCTGAGGCTGCATTGAACAGATGCACCCAGAGCACCGATTGAGTTCTTGATCAGGGGGATCTTTTTATCGGGAGCAGTTGTCTTTGATTGCTTGATTGATTGAGGTTTGGTTGAGGTCAGCACTTCAGTCATCAACAATTATGTCATCTGAGAAATGGACATTGTAACAGTGTGTCAGGCTTGTCCCTGACAGTTTGACTGTGTTTTAGTTTTTCCTCTGCGTTTGTCTTAGTTTTCTGTCAGCGCTTTTATTTTGTCTTCATTTCCTGAGTGCTGCTTCCCCTCAGCTGTGGCTGATTGGCACCTGGCCACACCTGGTGTCAATCAGTAAGCTGCTATTTAAACCTGCCTCCCCCTCCAGTCAGTGCTGGATTATTGTAGTGTCTACCTGTCATAATACTTGTCGTTGTAGCTCTGTCTACTTTTGTTCACTCTGCTCATGTCATAGTTCCTTCGTGTCACAGTAAGTGTTTTTGTTTCTTGTCGACAATTAGCCTTTGTGCTATTCTAGTTCATAGCCAAGTTTGTTCTCCGCCTTGTGCGCGCCTTTTGTTTGTACACTTTTGTTTGTTTTTTAGCTATAGTGTTAAATTAAATCATGTTTTCTCGCTCAATGCCTGCCGTCATCTCTGCATCTTGGGGTTTGTCACCAACATACTCTAACACAGTGTAGGTCTGACTTGGTAGGATATGTACAGCGAGCAGTGAACATAGTGAGCTCAGAAAGCATAAGAACAAGTATATACATTTGATTATTTGTCAGAATTTATCTGGAGGAAATTTGAGGACAACCAGTTTTTAATACAGGATACACATTTTGTATGTGTGGCTATCATGAATTGATTAAACAAGTTGAAAAACTTATTGGGGTGTTACCATTTAGTGGTCAATTGTACGGAATATGTACTGTACTGTGCAATCTACTAATAAAAGTTTCAATCAATCAATCAATGAGTTTATGCACAAAAAAGTGGAAGGACCAAAGCCCAAAAATGCATAGGAAGTCAGCCATTTTAGTTCGAAGATGTCGTATTAAATGTCATATTGGGTATTTCTAAAAATTGGCTTGGAAGCACCCCTGGAACTTAAAAGTCAAATCCTCTGACGCTGAAAATTCAGAAAGCAACACAACATTTGCTAAGTGAATGTTTCGAGTGGAAAAGATGCACACAAAAATATCAAAAACCCATCAGACAAAACTTTAACTTCACACTTTTAAGATGCCGAATTATGGATGACAGCTTGCAACAGGCGACCAAATGCAAAAACGAAATGTATATATTACGTGTTATAAGCGAAATATGATATTTGGTATCCTGCGTTTAAACAGGAATGGCAACTGACTCTTTTTGAGGAAACAGCTCATTTAGACAGAAGACTTGAAACAGCAAATGTCACGTGTGGGGCGCATGATGATGCGGGGTTTTGTTCTCCCAAGATGCAAGGGACGAATCCGGACAGGACTTGCAGGTAATAACTTGATTTAATAATAAAACAACACAAAACAGGTACAAAACAGAAAACAAACCGACTGAGAAAGGTGCCGAGCGCACCGGAAGCTAAGGCTACAACTTAGCAAAGACTATGACATTTAGCAGGGGCTAGGAGACAAGCAAAAACTTACTTAGCAGTCGTGTGACACAAATAAAGAAACCAGGCTGACTGACTGGAAAAGGCAGGCTTAAATAATGTCAGTGATTACAACAGGTGCGCGTCAGAAACACAAGCTGCAGGTGGAATTAATATGTAACTATGGTAACCAACTCAAAGGTGCACAGACAGGAACAAAATGAGTCCAAGACTAACAGAAAACACACGTGACCCGAAAACCCAAACAGAAATATGATCCGGGCAGCGGATCATTACAGCAAATACACAAAGCTTTTACTTGCAGTTGTGTCCATGATCCATCCCGATCAATGGCTTGCCTGCTGAAGGCATCATAAAATATATAGCTTGTCCTATTTATCCCAGTTGTTCAAATATTACAATGTAGACATACTTGCCAACCCTCCCGGATTTTCCGGGAGACTCTCGAAATTCAGCGCCTCTCCCGAAAACCTCCCGGGACAAATTTTCTCCCGAAAATCTCCCGAAATTCAGGCGGAGCTGGAGGCCACGCCCCCTCCAGCTCCATGCGGACGTGAGTGACGTGTTGACAGCCTGTTCACACGTCCGCTTTCCCACAATATAAACAGCTAATGATCGAGGGCGAGTTCTTGGTTTCTTATGTGGGTTTATTGTTAGGCAGTTTCATTAACGTCCTCCCAGCGCGGTAACAACACACAACAACAGCAGTCAGGTTTTCGTCTACCGTAAAGCAGTTCGTCTGCCGTAAACAGCAATGTTGTGACACTTTTAAACAGGACAATACTGCCATCTACTGTACATGCATACTGTATGTGACCCACCCATAATGTGTCACATTTTTGTGTTGATTTATTTTATTTTGTGGTTTGAATTCGTTTTTGGAGCTGTCATTACACATTTATCAGTATTCACATTGGTCAGTAGGGTGCAGTAGGGTGTTTCTTCCCAATTGAATGCCATCACCTGCAGACCGGAAGTGTCTTGTCATTCTGATGAGAGCGACCAGTCTGTGAACAATTGAAACGTCCTGTGTGCTTTTTCCTCCTGTATAACAGGTTAGTTTTGGTTAATCAACTCACTGAATAATATCCATGTGATCTTTATAAGTTTAAGTACACATTCTGATGGTGGAGCCTAAATCTAAAGTGTTTGTGAGTTGTAGTTTGTATTTGTGAATGAATCCAGTGCACAGCTGCAGTAATCAATACAAAATGGCGACGTGAGTGCGCAATGTTTATATAGGAATTTCTGATCCTAATTCAGACTCCCAAATTAGAGCTCCCGTTTTCTTATTGATTTTAAAATGTATATTTGTATAATGTGTGTGTTCTGAAATAGTGACAGAGAATAGAACAAGGATGGACAATTCAACCCTTAACTCAACAATGAGTAGATGAGTGTTATGTCTGTGTATATGTGTAAATAAATGAACACTGAAATTCAAGTATTTCTTTTATTTATTTATTTATTTATATATTTATATATATATATATATATATATATATATATATATATATATATATATATATATATATATATATATATAGCTAGAATTCACTGAAAGTAAAGTATTTCTTATATATATCTTAACCACCCGTGACCTTTGATCCCTCAGGCGGCACTGCTTCAAAAAGCGACATCAGTGTGTAAAGGATATCACCACATGGGCTCAGGAACACTTCAGCAAACTACTGTCAGTAACTACAGTTCGTCGCTACATCTGTGCATAGTAGAGTTAATACTCTACTACGCTAAGCGAAAGTCATTTATCAACAACACCCAGAAACGCCGCCGGCTTCGCTGGGCCCGAGCTCATCTAAGATGGACTGATGCAAAGTGGAAAAGTGTTCTGTGGTCTGACGAGTCCACATTTGAAATTGTTTTTGGAAACTGTGGACGTCGCGTCCTCCGAACCAAAGTTCAAAAGCCAGCATCTGTGATGGTATAAGGGTGTATTAGTGCCCAAGACATGGGTAACTTTGTTGTGGAATTTCTGACCTTTGAGCTATATTTCGTGTCTGTCAAGAATGTCTGCTCATTTCATTTCTCTTCTATTCTAAACTATCAAAGCAGTGTTTTTCAACCTTTTTTGAGACAAGGCACTTTTTTTGCGTTGAAAAAATGTGGAGGCACACCACCAGCAGACATCATTAAAAAACAGTTGACAGTAACAAGTCGTTGTCACAATTGTTGGGTATGACTTTAAAGCATAACCAAGCATGCATCGATATATGCATCTTGTCTCAAAGTAGGTGTACTGTCACCACCTGTCACATCACACCCTGACTTATTTTGAGTTTTTTGCTGTTTTCCTGTGTGTAGTGTTTTAGTTCTTGTTTCGTGCTCCTATTTTAATGGCTGTTTCTCTTTTTTGGTATTTTCCTGTAGCAGTTTCATGTCTTCCTTTGAGCGATGTTTCCCGCATCTACTTTGTTTTAGCAATCAATAAGATTTTAGTTGTTTTTATCGTTCTTTGTAGGGACATTGTTGACTGTCATGTCATGTTCGGATAAACTTTGTGGACGCTGTCTTTGCTCCACAGTAAGTCTTTGCTGTCGTCCAGCATTATGTTTTTGTTTACTTTGTAGCCAGTTCAGTTTTAGTTTCGTTCTGCATAGCCTTCCCTAAGCTTCAATGCCTTTTTTTAGGGGCACTCACCTTTTGTTTATTTTTGGTTTAAGCATTAGACACCTTTTTACCTGCACACTGCCTCCCGCTGTTTCTGACATCTACAAAGCAATTAGCTACCTGCTGCCACCTACTGATATGGAAGAGTATTACACGGTTACTCTGCCGAGCTCTGGACAGCACCAACACTCAACAACAACACATCATTTGCAGACTATAATTACTGGTTTGAAAACAATATTTTTAACTCAAATAGGTGAAATTAGATAATCTCCCACGGCACACCAGACTGTATCTCACCCGCGGCACAGTGGTTGAAAAACACTGCATTAAAGGACCAGATGTAGGCCAAAGTTGAATATGGAGTCGGGCTGACCATTCTACAAAATGTTTTGATTGTCTAAGTATGACTAAGGCAGGGGTCGGCAACCCAAAATGTTGAAAGAGCCATAATGGACCAAAAATACAAAAACACATTTGTCTGGAGCCGCAAAAAAGTAAAAGCCATATTACATACAGTGTGTCATGAGATATAAATTGAATTAAGATGACTTAAAGGAAACTAAATGAGCTCAAATATACCTACAAATGAGGCATAATGATGCAATATGTACATATGGCTAGCCTAAATAGCATGTTAGCATCGATTAGCTTGCAGTCATGCAGTGACCAAATATGTCTGATTAGCACTCCAACAAGTCAATAACATCAACAAAACTCACCTTTGTGGATTCATGCACAACGTTAAAAGCTTGGTGGACAAAATGAGACAGAAAAAGATGTGGCATAAAACACGTCCTAGAAAGTCGGAGAAGGTTATACATGTAAACAAACTACGGTGAGTTCAAGGACCGCCAAAATTAGTAGGACAAAACGGTGCTCGCCAAATACTCGAATCAGTGAAGCATGTTTAATATAAACAGTGTGCTTTATAACAATTAGGGAGGTTTGTGTCATGTTTGTCCTCCTACAGAAACCATATTAAAACAAAAAATATATATTTTTCCCCATCTTTTTCCATTTTTCATACATTTTTGAAAAAGCTCCAGAGAGCCACTAGGGCGGCGCTTCTAGAGCCGTGGGTTGCCGACCCCTGCACTACACTTACATATCTGTGAAGTCCCCATTAATGCTGAAATGTACATACAGGTTTTAGAACAACATATGTTGCCATCCAAGCAACGTTATCTTATTTCAGCAAGACAATGCCAAGCCACGTGTTACAATAGCATGGCTTCATATTAAAAGAGTGCGGGTACTAGACTGGCCTGCCTGTAGTCCAGACCTGTCTCCCATTGAAAATGTGTGGCGCATTATGAAGCCTAAAGTACCACAACGGAGACCCCAAATGCTGAACAACTTAAGCTGTACATCAAGCAAGAATGGGAAAGAATTCCACCTGAAAAGCTTAAAAAATGTGTCTCCTCAGTTCCTAAACATTTACTGAGTGTTGTTAAAAGGAAAGGCCATGTAACACAGTGGTAAAAATGCCCCTGTGCCAACTTTTTTGCAATGTGTTGCTGCCATTAAATTTTAAGTTAATAATTATTTGCAAAAAAAAAAAAAAAGTTTCTCAGTTCGAACATTAAATATCTTGTCTTTGCAGTCTATTCAATTGAAAATAAATTGAAAAGGATTTGCAAATCATTGTATTCTGTTTTTATTTACGAATTGCACAACGTGCCAACTTCACTGGTTTTGGGTTATGTACATACAAATAAGTAGCATTCTGCTTTCGATAAGCTTTTGTTGACTATGTAATGATAAATACCTGAATACTGCGGGTTTGTTTCATTTGCATGAATTCATTTATTTTGCAATTGCACAGGCAAGACGCTATTTATTGTCCAAAAGATAAGAAGGTGAAGTTGAAATGACAAAATGAGTATTATGGCATGTCACATGTGGTCGTATTCGTAAAAAACTATGATGGTGGCATTATGGATTTTAGATAGAGTAAATATGAATCCTGTTACCTCTCAATTAAAAATTAAAAAATGTGCTGTTTTGAGAATAAAACATGTCAAGAATTATAAATTTTTTTAATGTTTTTTTTTACATGAGTTCACAATCATGTATATTTTATATCATTTTATTCCCAGTGTGAGCGACATTTGATTGACTCCCATCATCACAGAAAAAGCCGACCCCACTAGATTCCCCACCTCAATCTCCAGTTGACTTCGGTTTTCCTTACCTTTGTGGCAGAATTCAAGGCAACTCCCCTTTCTAGCAGCTCCTGAACCAGGTCTACATGGCCCTCCTTGGCTGCCAGGTGCAGTGCGTTGAGACCATTCTGAAATACAAAACGAGGACAATCGTTAAGTGCTACTTACGCTGTCATTACTAAAGACTGTTTGACCATTTATTTATTTCTGTAACATTACAAGGATTTACCGTATTTTTCCAGACTATAAAATCATTTTTCCCCCTTAAAACGCGACAGTGCGCCTTATTACTATTTAATAAATAATTCTGGTTTTGCTGACTGACTTTGGAGCTATTTTATTTGGTACATGGTGTAACAAGTGTGACCAGTAGATGGCAGTCACACATAAGAGATATGTGTAGACTGCAATATGACTCAAGGAAATAACACCAACATTTTATATGTTCCTTTGAAAATATAGAACGTTACACACGGCGCTCAAAAATCTATCAAAATGTTTTAGTACGACTTTGGTAAGCTATGAAGCCACACCGTTTGATGGATAGTACTGTGCTTCAATATATGAGTATTATTACGTTGTGTGTATAAGGTAAGACATATGATCTGGCGTTTTGTTTCGCAATATTATGCAAAAGCAACTTTTCTTACCTTCTGGTATCTGCTGATCTGTATTTGGGATCTGCATAAATCCTGTAAACATGCGCGCATCCGCCTTTGTAGTCTGTGTCGACACCGTAGTCGATAACCTTCTTCTTTTTCTCTATCTTCTTGTTATGGGACATTCATCCTCCACTGTTGCCATTTTTAGTATAAAGAAGTGTAAAATTCTTACTTATATCTGTCAGTAAACTCACTATAAAAGGGCTAAAACATACCTGTGTAGTGAGTTACATTATTCACTCAAGGAATTGTAGGTATTAGAGAGTTCCGGTCGGACGGTTATTCACGGGACACATTTCCGGCAGATGAGGAGATGCTGCTCCGTTATTGATTGAAGTAAAGTCTTAATGTCATTAAAACAGTTAGCGCCATCTTTTGACACTTCTTCCACTCCCGTCCTTGCACGCTACACCGCTACAACAAAGACGACGGGGAGAAAACACTGCCGAGGGTCAGCCACGTAAATAAGACCGCCCACAAAACGGCGCATCCTGAAGCGACTGTCAGAAAGCGGCTAGAAGATGATCTGTAAAACATAATCTATGCAACATTTTGACCAAAGAACCACCATTACATGTTATGTAGACCACAAGGAAGTGTTTTACATTTAGAAAAAAAAAAATATATATATATATATATATATATGACTCTGTGGAGGTCTTGCTCCTTCAGGTTTTCAGACCACCAAGCACGGACATGATAGCTTTTCAATAAATGTTTCTTGTGGGTCTTTTCAGCCATCGGTTTGTGTCAGTTTTTGCTCTCCCTCTCGCTCGTGCTCCAACTGCCCTCTCGCTGCCTTTAACAGAGCGACAGGTGATTAGATAAACGCGCCCAGGTGGGCCATCTACGCACCTGTCGCTGATCTCGAAGCCGGTCCTGGCACACCCCGCTTCGCTGCAGGTTCGCAGGCCACGCCCCCCCCACAGACTTCTTTATCCCTTGTGTAATGTTCATATTGTTGTTACTCAGCCAGTGTTTGTGGGTCTGATGGACCCGTTGCATTTTGTGGCTTTTAATGCCTCACAATCAAACACTTTTATGTTAAAATACTGAACAGATGTTTACCTTATCCCAAAAAACATCTGTTCAGTATTTTAACATAAAATTGTTTGTTTGTGAGGCATTAAAAGCCACAAAATGCAACGGGTCCATCAGACCCACAAACCCTGGCTGAGTAACAACAATTGGAACGTTGCATGGAAATTTCTCTGCCAGTTTCTGCATCCCACAGGGATTCTTCTTTTGTGTTTCTGCACCTGCGGTTCCCACACAAGGTTGCAACATTGTTTGTCAACACTGTCTGCTCTCATTTTCTCGCACATTTTACCCTCTGATGTTCTGTGTACCTACACTCTGTCCTCCTCCTGTCTCGGCCTGCTGTGTGTGTGTGTGTGTGTGTGTGTGTGTGTGTGTGTGTGTGTGTGTGTGTGTGTGTGTGTGTACGTGTGGTAGACACAGAACATCAATTTCCACAATTCTATTAGCCCCGGGTCCAGTGGACCCGGACATCTTATATGTAATATAAATGTGTAGGGGGGGTGTATGGTGTGTGGTCATTAAATATGTATTCTGATATATATTCTTCACAGAAAATGAGCCAAAGCCAGTGAGTCTCAGTTTGAAAAATTAAATAACTGTATCATTTTTCTTTTAATAAAAATTGAAAACGGGTCCCACAGACCCGAACACCACACAAGGGTTAATGCGCCTTATGTATGAAAAAAGATCGAAAAATAGACCATTCATCGGCAGTGCACCTTATAAACTGGTGCGCCCTATGGTCCGGAAAATATGGTATTCATAAAATTACTTAATTAAGTGACATTAAAGGCCTACTGAAACCCACTACTACCGACCACGCAGTCTGATAGTTTATATATCAATGATGAAATATTAACATTGCAACAAATGCCAATACGGCCGGGTTAGCTTACTAAAGTGCAATTTTAAATTCCGCGCAAAATATCCTGCTGAAAACGTCTCGGTTTGATGACGTCAGCGCGTGACGTCACGGATTGTAGAGGACATTTTGGGACAGCATGGTGGCCAGCTATTAAGTCGTCTGTTTTCATCGCAAAATTCCACAGTATTCTGGACATCTGTGTTGGTGAATCTTTTGCAATTTGTTCAATGAACAATGGAGACAGCAAAGAAGAAAGCTGTAGGTGGGAAGCGGTGTATTGCGGGCGGCTGCAGCAACACAAACACAACGGTGTTTCAATGTTTACATTCCCGGAAGATGACAGTCAAGCTTTACCATTGGCCTGTGGAGAACTGGGACAACAGAGACTCTTACCAGGAGGACTTTGAGTTGGATACGCAGACGCGGTACCGTGAGTACGCATGCAGCTGCGGCTTCCAAAAATTTGATCGCTTCCCCGTACTTGCGTGCCGCTATGTGCATGTCACATACGTAACTTTGGGGACTTTGGGGAAATATAAGTGCTGTATGAACTTTGGGGAGGTGAACGGTACTTTGGGCTGTGGGATTGAGTGTGTTGTGCAGGTGTTTGAGTTGTATTGGCGGGTTATATGGACGGGAGGGGGAGGTGTTTGTTATGCGGGATTAATTTGTGGCATATTAAATATAAGCCTGGTTGTGTTGTGGCTAATAGATTATATATATGTCTTGTGTTTATTTACTGTTTTAGTCATTCCCAGCTGAATATCAGGTCCCACCCACCTCTCACAGCATCTTCCCTATCTGAATCGCTCCCACTGCCCTCGAGTACTTCCCTCTCACTTTCATCATCCACAAATCTTTCATCCTCGCTCAAATTAATGGGGAAATCGTCGCTTTCTCGGTCCGAATCGCTCTCGCTGCTGGTGGCCATGATTGTAAACAATGTGCAGATGTGAGGAGCTCCACAACCTGTGACGTCACGCTACTCGTCTGCTACTTCCGGTACAGGCAAGGCTTTTTTATCAGCGACCAAAAGTTGCGAACTTTATCGTCGATGTTCTCTACTAAATCCTTTCAGCAAAAATATGGCAATATCGCGAAATGATCAAGTATGACACATAGAATGAACCTGCTATCCCCGTTTAAATTAGAAAATCGCATTTCAGTAAGCCTTTAACAGGCGCCTTTCCGGGAACTTAAGGATACGGTACGAAACAAGAAATAGAAAACACAACATAAAGCATCAGTTGACATTGTGCTAACAAGTCTTGAACAAGTGTGAGCTCAAAAAAATAGCTGATGTTAAAGTGAAGAAGCAGGTATTGAGTCATTGATTTGAGGGTTATTCCAGAAAGTAAACGGACTCTGCGTCAGTTACCATGATAACTTAGTTGGTGAACCTAACCTGCTTACCGGCAGGGTTTCTTGAACAAACCGTGACTTTGAAGTTGACGCAAGCTGTCAGACACGGTGTGTGTTTTTTTCCATGTGACAGTAGATGTCCAAGATAGAAGGCTTTATTGTCAGAGCAAGAAAACAATTTTAGATTTCCTTTCAAGCCCACATAAACAACATTACCCGCTCTGCTTACTTTCATCTACGGAACATTAATCGTATTCGCCCATCCCTTACCCCTCATACTGCTGCCATACTAGTCCATAGCCTGGTCACCTCTCGCCTGGACTACTGCAACTCTCTCCTGTTTGGTCTCCCTCACAAGTCACTTCACAAACTTCAGCTTCTCCAGAACTCTGATAATCACCAAAACCCCTTCGATCCAGCTCCAACTCCACTGGCTACCCATCAAACATCATATCCACTTTAAAATAATTCTCCTCCCTTTCAAAGCCATCCATAACCTCTCTCCGTCTTATCTCTCTGACCTGACCCATGTCACCACACCCTCACGTTCCCTTCTTCTTCATCCATCCATCTCACTGTCCCTTTATTTAAAGGGGAACATTATCACCAGACCTATGTAAGCGTCAATATATACCTTGATGTTGCAGAAAAAAGACCATATATTTGTTTAACCGATTTCCGAACTCTAAATGGGTGAATTTTGGCGAATTAAACGCCTTTCTAATATTCGCTCTCGGAGCGATGACATCACAACGTGGCAATCCGCCATTTTCTCAAACACCGAGTCAAATCAGCTCTGTTATTTTCCGTTTTTTCGACTGTTTTCCGTACCTTGGAGACATCAAGCCTCGTCGGTGTGTTGTCGGAGGGTGTAACAACACGAACAGGGACGGATTCAAGTTGCACCAGTGGCCCAAAGATGCGAAAGTGGCAAGAAATTGGACGTTTGTTCCGCACACTTTACCGACGAAAGCTATGCTACGACAGAGATGGCAAGAATGTGTGGATATCCTGCGACACTCAAAGCAGATGCATTTCCAACGATAAAGTTAAAGAAATCTGCCGCCAGACCCCCATTGAATCTGCCGGAGTGTGTGAGCAATTCAGGGACAAAGGACCTCTGTGGCACGGCAAGCAATGGCGACAGTTTGTTCCCGCAGATGAGCAAGCGAAACCCCCTATCAACCCTAGCTTCCCTGGCCTGCTGACATCAACTCCAAAACTGGACAGATCAGCTTTCAGGAAAAGAGCGCGGATGAGGGTATGTCTACAGAATATATTAATTGATGAAAATTGGGCTGTCTGCACTCTCAAAGTGCATGTTGTTGCCAAATGTATTTCATATGCTGTAAACCTAGTTCATAGTTGTTAGTTTCCTTTAATGCCAAACAAACACATACCAATCGTTGGTTAGAAGGCGATCGCCGAATTCGTCCTCGCTTTCTCCCGTGTCGCTGGCTGTCGTGTCGTTTACGTCGGTTTTGCTTGCATACGGTTCAAACCGATATGGCTCAATAGCTTCAGTTTCTTCTTCAATTTCGTTTTCGCTACCTGCCTCCACACTACAACCATCCGTTTCAATACATTCGTAATCTGTTGAATCGCTTAAGCCGCTGAAATCCGAGTCTGAATCCGAGCTAATGTCGCTATAGCTTGCTGTTCTTTCCGCCATGTTTGTTTGTGTTGGCTTCACTATTTGACGTCACAGGAAAATGGACGGGTGTATATAACGATGGTTAAAATCAGGCACTTTGAAGCTTTTTTTAGGGATATTGCGTGATGGGTAAAATTTTGAAAAAAACTTCGAAAAATGTAATAAGCCACTGGGAACTGATTTTTAATGGTTTTAACAATTCTGAAATTGTGATAATGTTCCCCTTTAAACTCTCCACCATGGGTGCCCGAGCTTTCAGCCGCTCTGCCCCTCATCTTTGGAACTCTTTGCCACCAGACCTTCGTAACTTGGACTCAATATCCCTCTTCAAATCAAGACTCAAAACACACTTATTCCTGACTGCTTGTTGTTGTTATTATTGTTGTTTTTATCCAATTTGATTTTATTGTTTTGATTTTGTACGGTGTCCTTGAGTGCCTAGAAAGGCGCCTTATAAATAAAATGTATTATTATTATTATTATACTGTCATGAAATCGGACCCAATCTTAAAACACCGCAGACATCCCAAATAGGAGTGAAATCGTTTTGTTTCTTTGTTAACGGGCACTTCCAATACAAGAGAGTCATCGATTGGTGGCCCACATCACCCAAATAATTAGACCATTAAGTTTTCCACAAAACTGCTAATAAATGGAGAACTTTTAATGAGTGGTTATTGCTCAATGGGTAGAAGAAGTCTGTTTGTGGGTTCAAATCCCACACAGGAGGAATGGTCACATTCAATATTACTAGGTATTTAAAAAGTATTCATAGTTGTATTGTCATAATTAAATGCATATTATATCTATATTATGTTTATATTGACATTGGTATTGTATTGTACAAAACCCAAAACCAGTGAAGTTGGCACGTTGTGTAAATGGTAAATAAAAACAGAATACAATGATTTGCAAATCCTTTTCAACTTATATTCAATTGAATAGACTGCAAAGACAATATATTTAATGTTCGGATTGGTAAACGTTATTTTTTTGCAAATATTAGCTCATTTGGAATTTGATGCCTGCAACATGTTTCAAAAAAGCTGGCACGAGTGGCAAAAAAGACTGAAAAAAGTTGAGGAATGCTCATCAAACACTTATTTGGAACATCCCACAGGTGAACAGGCTAAATGGGAACAGGTGGGTGCCATGATTGGGTATAAAAGCAGCTTCCATGAAATGCTCAGTCATTCACAAACAAGGATGGGGCGAGGGTCACCACTTTGTCAACAAATGCGTGAGCAAATTGTCCAACAGTTTAGGAACAACATTCCCTCAACGAGTTTTTGCAAAGAATATAGGGATTTCACCATCTACGGTCCGTAATATCATCAAAATGTTCAGAGAATCTTGAGAAATCACTGCACGTAAGCGATGATATTACGGACCTTCGATCCCTCAGGTGGTGCTGCATCAAAAAGCGACATCAGTGTGTAAAGTGCTCTTTTATCCTGCACTACCACGAGCTAATGCAACGAAATGTTGTTATTATCTGTACTGTAAAGTTCAAATTTGCATTACAATAAAAGTAAGTCTAAGTCTAAGTCTATAGCAGTGATTTTCAACCACTGTGCCGCGGCACACTAGTGTGCCCTGAGATATTGTCTGGTGTGCCGTGGGAAATTATGCCACTTCACCTAATTGGTCCAAAAAATATTTTTTGCAAATCAATAATCATAATAATGTGCCGCTGTCTAGTGCCTGCGCTGTGTAGAGCTTGGCAATCCCAATATGCAGAGCACAGCGGGAGAAAGGTATAAAGGTATGTAACGCTTAAACCACAAATTTATACAAAAGGCAAGTCCCGCTAGGAAAAGGCACTGAAGCATAGGGATGGCTATGTAAAACAAAAGTAAAACTGAACTGGCTACAAAGTCAACAAAAACAGAATGCTGGACGACAGCAAAAACTTACAGCGTGTGGAGCAAGGACGGTGTCCACAAAGCACATCCGTACATGACATGACAATCAACAATGTCCCCACAAAGAAGGATAGCGTATGCACAACTTAAATAGTCTTGATTGCGAAAACAAAGCAGCGCCAGACAGGAACTAAAGCACTACACACAGGAAACAACAACAAACTCAAAATAAGGCACGACAACCTGGTGGAGTTTCATTTTTTAACCTTTTCTGCTGGTGGTGTGCCTCCGTATTTTTTTTAATGAAAACAATGTGCCTTGGCTCAAAAAAGGTTGAAAAACACTGGTCTATAGGATATCACCACATGGGCTCAGGAACACTTCAGAAAACCACTGTCAGTAACTACAGTTCGTCGCTACATCTGCAAAGCGAAAGCCATTTATCAACAACACCCAGAAACGCCGCCGGCTTCGCTAAGCCCCGAGCTCATCTAAGATGGACCGATGCTGGTGTTCTGTGGTCTGACGAGTTCAAATTTCAAATTGTTGCTGCCATTAATTTCTAAGTTAATGATTATCTGCGAAAAAAACCCCAAAGTTTCTCAGTTTGAACATTAAATATCTTGTCTTTGCAGTCTATTCAATTGAATATAAGTTGAAAAGGATTTGCAAGTCATTGTATTCTGTTTTTATTTACCATTTACATAACGTGCCAACTTCACTGGTTTTGGGTTTTGTACAAATGTTATTGAAAACCTTTTCTTTGTTTTAGTCCTCTCGCACTTCAAGGCACGTAGTGCCAAAAGTGACAACCAGGACTCTCCATTTTGGGTCAACTGCTGGCAAGGTGTTGAGCTTGTGCCAGAGTCACGTTACAGGCTTTAAAGGGGAACATTATCACAATTTCAGAAGGGTTAAAACCATTAAAAATCAGTTCCCAGTGGCTTATTTTATTTTTTGAAGTTTTTTTCAAAATTTTACCCATCACGCAATATCCCTAAAAAAAGCTTCAAAGTGCCTGATTTTAACCATCGTTATAAACACCCGTCCATTTTCCTGTGACGTCACACAGTGATGCCAACACAAACAAACATGGCGGAAAGAACAGCAAGCTATAGCGACATTAGCTCGGATTCAGACTCGGATTTCAGCGGCTTAAGCGATTCAACAGATTACGAATGTATTGAAACGGATGGTTGTAGTGTGGAGGCAGGTAGCGAAAACGAAATTGAAGAAGAAACTGAAGCTATTGAGCCATATCGGTTTGAACCGTATGCAAGCGAAACCGACGAAAACGACACGACAGCCAGCGACACGGGAGAAAGCGAGGACGAATTCGGCGATCGCCTTCTAACCAACGATTGGTATGTGTTTGTTTGGCATTAAAGGAAACTAACAACTATGAACTAGGTTTACAGCATATGAAATACATTTGGCAACAACATGCACTTTGAGAGTGCAGACAGCCCAATTTTCATCAATTAATATATTCTGTAGACATACCCTCATCCGCGCTCTTTTCCTGAAAGCTGATCTGTCCAGTTTTGGAGTTGATGTCAGCAGGCCAGGGAAGCTAGGGTCGATATTCTTCTCTTGATCATCTTCGGTGGCATAAGGGACGGTGTGAGCCAAGACCTCCAGGGGGTTTAGCTCGCTCGTCTGCGGGAACAAGCTGCCGCCATTGCTTGCCGTGCTACCGAGGTCCTTTGTCCCTGAATTGCTCACACACTCCGGCAGATTCAATGGGGGTCTGGCGGCAGATTTCTTTGACTTTATCGTTGGAAATGCATCTGCTTTGAGTGTCGCAGGATATCCACACATTCTTGCCATCTCTGTCGTAGCATAGCTTTCGTCGGTCAAGTGTGCGGAACAAACGTGCAATTTCTTGCCACTTTCGCATCTTTGGGCCACTGGTGCAACTTGAATCCGTCCCTGTTCGTGTTGTTACACCCTCCGACAACACACCGACGAGGCATGATGTCTCCAAGGTACGGAAAACAGTCGAAAAAACGGAAAATAACAGAGCTGATTTGACTCGGTGTTTGAGAAAATGGCGGATTGCTTCCCGATGTGACGTCACGTTGTGACGCCATCGCTCCGAGAGCGAATAATAGAAAGGCGTTTAATTCGCCAAAATTCACCCATTTAGAGTTCGGAAATCGGTTAAAAAAATATATGGTCTTTTTTTCTAAAACATCAAGGTATATATTGACGCTTACATAGGTCTGGTGATAATGCTCCCCTTTAAGGTCCGGAGTTATTACATTCAACAAGGGGCACCTATGGGTTCTCTCCGCCCGGCTTGCTGGGGATTGAAAGCCAGGATGGTGCTAGTTGGATGTTCCACAGGTAGGCGAATGACGTGGCCATACAGTACCAGCACACCCGCCTCATTGCTGCAAGATGGGATACTGGCAGCATTTGGGTTTGGGCTCTTAAAGTCCCGTTTGTGACACCCTGGCTCCATGTGATGTCTTCAATTATCCTGAGGGCCCTGCTATCAAAACCATCAAGCCTGGCCGCCAGTGGTATTTAGTGGCCATGTTTTGGAGTCTGACAGAGGCTGCTAGGGCACGGCGTTGGTCGACTGAGGTCGCCAGTGTTTGAAATTGTCGAGCCCAGGTATTTAAAAGAGCAGACAAAGAGGGTGGCATTAGAAAGGAGGGATGTTGGTTCAGGTCCCTAGCCTACATGCATAAGCTCGGTCTTAGGCCAGCTTATCTTCAGGCCAAACCTTTTGGACTCCTTGTCGAACACGCTGGGAGCTTCGCTGAACAACGGTGTCTGCATATTCAAGGTCCTTGAGGGTGTAGTTACCAAGTTTGTCCTGGGCATGACGTGCAGTGGAGACTCCTCTATGGGGTTTTGGGGCACTAGGAGGTTAACCCCTTTACTACTGTTACCTCAGGTGGCCCTTGGCAAAGGCCTAGTACCTGACTGCCCCCGAGCCAGGGATACGGTGAAGACCTCAACGGCGGAGCAGGCGGAAGACGGTAGATTTAAGAACTACCACAACGGCTGCGATGGCGCAAGAAGGCTGCAGCAGAAAAGGGTCTCCAGTCGTCTTAGACTCCATGCCACTGGACCCTGACCCGGTTTCTGTCAAGGATCGTGTGGTGACTGTCTGTGCACCGGTCTCCCCACGTAAAACAAAGTCACGCACAGGCATTCTCCATAAAGGGATACACCCCTACCAGGAGGATCGTCATACTCGTTCAGGTTCCTAGCCTACAAGCATAAGCTCGGTCTTAGGCCAGCTTATCTTCAGGCCAAACGTTTTGGACTCCTCGTCGAACACGCTGGGAGCTTCGCTGAACAACGGTGTGTCATCTGCATATTCAAGGTCCTTGAGGGTGTAGTTACCAAGTTTGTCCTGGGCATGACGTGCAGTGGAGACTCCTCTATGGGGTCTTGGGGCACTAGGAGGTTAACCCCTTTACTACTGTTACCCCAGGTGGCCCTTGGCAAAGACCTAGTACCTGACTGCCTCCCAGCCAGGGATACGGTGAAGACCTCAACGGCGGAACAGGCGGAAGACGGTAGATTTAAGAACTACCACAACGGCTGAGATGGCGGAAGAAGGCTGCAGCAGAAAAGGGTCCCCAGTCGTCTTGGACTCCATGCCACTGGACCCTGACCCGATTTCTGTCAAGGATCATGTGGTGACTGTCTGTGCACCGGTCTCCCCACGTAAAACAAAGTCACGCACAGGCATTCTCCATAAAGGGATACACCCCTACCAGGAGGATCGTCATACTCGTTCGAGTGACCGCCGATGATGATGAGTTACCAAGTGGCAATTGTCGGAGGCAGATATTAACATATATCCGTATTTAAGTGTTACTTCTTTATTTTCATAATCATATTACAAAACAGCTAGTGTTCTTCTTCCAATTGTGGTCTTTTGGTTGTCTGCAAGTACTGTGTGCTAACCTTGACTTTGGAATGTAAGGACGACAGATACTCCTTTTCCTTATCTGTTCCTGTGCCCAGCTGAGGAGGACAATGGGCATGTGTTTGGGCTGGAAAGAGAGACAAGCCAAAGAGGGTGGGAGGGAGAGACACTTTATAGAAGAGAAGGTTTCCATATTTTAGATCAGACCATCTTAGCTGCGCGATTGAATGTTCTATGCTGGACTGGTCTCATTCTATTTCCAAAGCTTTGGAGATAAAATTACAAAATACCTATTCTGTCTCTGGTGGTTCTTCTACTCAGCTGTACGTGTCACAAAGAGCTTGGGAGCGGCCAGCAACTTGAATTCTCTGGGAGGAACAACTGGTCCAAACGCAACACAACCCAGGGATCTGCTCGCAGACTCTTGACACAATTAATCAGGGACACAATTAAAACATCTCAGGAGCCGCGACACAGCCCTGCCTTACCACCACTGTTATGGGGAACCACTCGAATCCCGACCATTAGCTCGTACGCAGGTTTCAGCACCATGGTGCTGCTTCCAAAAGAGTGTGATGGTTTTGGTTTGGGCTCCGAGAGACTTCAGGATGTTACAGAGAGTCTCATGGTCCCCTGTGTCAAAGGCAGCCATAAGGTCAATTAAGTAGATGAAAAGGGTTCTTCCTCTTTGAACTCCCGGGCCTTTTCTATTTTGAGACGGAGAGCAGAGATGAGATCGATGGTGGAACCTTTGGGCATGAATCCGGCTTGTTGTTGGCGGCGTCTGCTTCTGGTTACGTGTAAAGCGTGGGTGAGTAGAATGGAGGCGGATAGTTTGTCCGAAACTGCCCAAAACCATCAGTCTATCGGTCTACCTACTCAGTGGCCTAGTGGTTAGAGTGTCCGCCCTGAGATCGGTAGGTTCAAACCCCTGAGTCATACCAAAGACTATTAAAAAATGGCACCCATTACCTCCCTGCTTGGCACTCAGCATCAAGGGTTGGCTGGTGCTGCCCACTGCTCCCCTCACCTCCCAGGGGGTGAACAAAGGGTTGGGTCAAATGCAGAGGACAATTTTCACCACACCTAGTGTGTGTGTGTGACAATCATTGGTACTTTAACTTTGAACTATGCCAGGGTTCTACCAGCCCATCAGCTGACTGGCCAATGACCTGGCATGGTAAAAATAAGAATTATGAACCCAACCAAGTCAATTGAGGACCCCTACTGTATCATATAGGCTACAGGAACTACTTACTGTACATGTACATGTGTATGGAAAACATCCGTCTGGAGAGCTGTGAGAAAATTATCTCAGATGTTTTTGCAATTTACTCACAATAGCAAAATGGTCCAACATTGACAGAACTTGGTAAGAAACAAACATATTGTTGTTCAAAAACAATCGAGAGCTTCCTTATATCAAAAGGAGTAATCAAAACAAAAAACGTCTGCGATAGCTGTCGGTTATATCAAGAAATTTGTGCACTACAAGCGATATTTTTTCCTTGGAAAGCGAAAAAGAACTGCATTAAACACTCCCACTAAAATCCATACTTCATTCAAGATTTCTATTTTGGATTCTTGTAATGCATCTGTGAAACACTTTCAAATGCCATTGTTCTCTATAAATAAAGTTTCCTTGCCTTGTATTTTAAAAGAATACTACAAAATCACATCATTTTGTGGGTAAAAAAATCGTAATATTACATTAATTAGTCTTGCTGAAATAAGCAGGGGCGTCCATGATAACGTTGTTTGGATGGCAACATATGTTGCTCCAAAACCTGTATGTACCTTTCAGCATTAATGGTGCTTTCACAGATGTGTAAGTTACCCATGCCTTGGCCACTAATACACCCCCATACCATCACACATGCTGGCTTTTCAACTTTGCGCCTATAACAATGCGGATGGTTCTTTTCCTCTTCGTTCCGGAGGACACGACGTCCACAGTTTCCAAAAACAATTTGTAATATGGACTCATCAGACCACAGAACACTTTTCCACTTTGCATCAGTCCATCTTAGATGAGCTCGGGCCCAGTGAAGCCGGCAGCGTTTCTGGGTGTTGTTGATAAATGGCTTTCGCTTTGCATAGTAGAGTTTTAACTTGCACTTACAGATGTAGCGACCAACTGCAGTCACTGACAGTGGTTTTCCGAAGTTTTCCTGAGCACATGTGGTGATATCCTTTACACACCGATGTCGCTTTTTGATGCAGTACAACCTGAGGGATCCAAGGTCCGTAATATCATCGCTTACGTGCAGTGATTTCTCCAGATTCTCTGAACTTGTTGATGTTATTACAGATCGTAGATGGTGAAGTCCCTGAATTCCTTGCAAAAGCTCGTTGAGAAATGTTGTTCGTAAACTGTTGGACATTTTGCTCACGCATTTGTTGACAAAGTGGTGACACTCGCCCCATTCTTGTTTGTGAATGACTGAGCATTTCATGGAAGCTGCTTTTATACCCAATCATGGCACCCACCTGTTCGCAATTAGCCTGTTCACCTGTGGGATGTTCCAAATAAGTGTTTGATGAGCATTCCTCAACTTTCTCAGTCTTTTTTGCCACTTGTGCCAGCTTATTTTAAACATGTTGCAGGCGTCAAATTCCAAATGAGCTCATATTTGCAAAAAATAACAAAATTTTCCAGTTCGAACGTTAAATATCTTGTCTTTGCAGTCTATTCAATTGAATATAAGTTGAAAAGGATTTGCAAATTATTGTATTCTGTTTTTATTTACCATTTACACAACGTGCCAACTTCCCTGGTTTTGGGTTTTGTGTATTTGTGTCCTCAAAATGTTCAAACATATATTTATATTAAAATCATATATAGTTTTAATGATAATTACATTTTGGTGTGAAAAAAAGTTTTAACATTAAGACCACCGAGACTCAAAAAAGTCATAATTTTACCAAAACAGTTTAAACCCGACCATACATAAAATATATGTACTGCAGACATAAACAATAGGACTAGATCTTTTGTAACAGTGATAACGATAGTGTATGTCATGCTCATTTTCTACCTGACATACTCATTTTTACCTGATTGCAAGTGTTGATGTCGACGCCCCCTTTCAGATATTCCAGAACCTTGTCAATGTTTCCTGCTCTCGCCGCTCGCAAGAAACTGGTGTTACTGTCAGACTGCAACAGAGAAAAACACATTTTAGTACATTTATGGAACAAAAAAAAGAAGAAAGATGGTGTTGATAACGCCAAGGTCGCGGGTTCGATCCCCGTACGGGCCACTTATTTATTATCTTGTGTGATGACTGTATTATGAAAATAGTATATATCTGTATCATGAATCAATTTAACTTAAACAAGTTGAAAAACTTATTCGGGTGTTACCATTTAGTGGTCAATTGTACGGAATATGTACTTCACTGTGCAATCTACTAATAAAAGTTTCAATCAATCAGTCAATAACACCCATAAAAAAGAAAAACGAAAAATAAAAAGACGGGAGATGACATTAATGTCAAATATTGGCTGCATCGTATGTACAATACTGTAAAATAAAATGATTCTCGTAAATTATTTTAAAAAAAACAATCGATGTATTATGAGAAATAATTTAAAAAAATTGGTGGCAAAGGAAAAGGAATAATAATGCGCTTAAAGACCAAATTCAGAATAAAAGACATTCAAATATGTAAAGAATACATTCAGAATTTAGCCAGGAAAAAAATTAATAAATAAAAAATAAAACAACCCCATTATGTTATGAGATGAAAGTAGGTTGCAAAAAAAAAAAAAAGTTGAATTAGTTAAAAGTCATTAAATTGTGCGATTACACCCATTGTATAGCACGTCTTGGAAAATTAATTGTAAAGCTTTTCAATCTGGCCCGCCGGACATTCCCAAATAATTTTTAATTTTTTTTTTAAGATGGAAACTGTAGCTGCCGATAAATGCATTAAAATGTAATATCGGAAATTATCGGTATCGTTGTTTTTATTATCGGTATCAGTTTTTTTTTTATTTTTTTTTATTTTTTTAATTTTTTAAATTTATTAAATCAACATAAAAAACACAAGATACACTTCCAATTAGTGCACCAACCCAAAAAACCTCCCTCCCCCATTTACACTCATTCACACTCATTCACACAAAAGGGTTGTTTCTTTCTGTTATTAATATTCTGGTTCCTACATTATATATCAATATATATCAATACAGTCTGCAAGGGATACAGTCCGTAAGCACACATGATTGTGCGTGCTGCTGGTCCACTAATAGTACTAACCTTTAACAGTTAATTTTACTCATTTTTATTAGTTACTAGTTTCTATGTAACTGTTTTAATATTGTTTTACCTTCTTTTTTATTCAAGAAAATGTTTTTAATTTATTTATCTTATTTTATTTTATTTTTATTTTTTTTAAAGTACCTTATCTTCACCATACCTGGTTGTCCAAATTAGGCATTTTAATGTGTTAATTCCACCACTGTATATATCGGTTGATATCGGTATCGGTTGATATCGGTATCGGGAATTAAAGAGTTAGACAATATCAGAATATCGGATATCGGCAAAAAACCATTATCAGACATCCCTAATACAAAGTATTTCAATGGTTGGAATCTGCGCTTTTGCATGATATACTAGTTACTATGGTAATCTAATTAGTTACTATGGTAATCTAATTAGTTACTATGGTAATCTACGTCACAGCAGCTCAGACGAGGCACCAAGCAGTGTGGGCGTGGTTTGTTTCCACAGAGTGTTTCCCAGAGGTGTGGACTCGAGTCACATGACTTGGACTCGAGTCAGACTCGAGTCATGAATTTGATGACTTTAGACTCGACTTGACAAAACGTAAAAAGACTTGCAACTCGACTTAGACTTTAACATCAATGACTTGTGACTTCACTTGGACTTGAGCCTTGTGAATTGACATGACTTGACATGACTTGCTACTTTCCCCAAAACCCAAAGATGAAAAAGTTATTCGGGAGCGCTCCGTATTTTTCATTGTGTACTTGTCTATCAGCGTTGCGTGTGTCAGCTGGTGTGGTCTCAGTACAACAGCCAATCAAATTAGATCTACTTTGTTTTCATCACACAGCATTCATCCAATCAAATTGCAGGACAACCAACGAAGAAGACATGTCCAAACCACACGCCAGTGAACAAAAAATGATACCTAAAATAATTTTGTTTGGGTATAAAAATTACGAGGTGGTCAACACAAAACGGTTTGCAGTATGCAACACATGCGGTTCGAAAATTACTGATGGAGAGGCAACAACTTCCAACTTCGTCCGGCATTTGAAGTTGCACAAAGAACGGTAAGTTTTGAATGTAAGATAACGTTTATTGGCTAAGTAACGTGACTTTTATTTGCTGTGTAGTTAAATCAGTGAGGCTGTAAACTCACTGCTAACGTTATAACGTTATTGAAACACGGGAATCTGTTGCAGTTCACTACCTTATTCATACTTTTTGTTCAGTGATTTTTTTTAAGCAGGGTTACGTTAGTCAATATATCACACGTAACGTTAGACGGCGGTCAGCAGCACCGCGTATTTTAGCCACCTAAAAAAAGACAAAAATAGTAAAATAAAGGTCAGTTAAAATGTATACTATATTATGAATATGTGTACCGTTTTAGCTAGCTTTCTGACATACTGTTGGTTGTTTACCTCAGCGGTCCCCAACCACCGGGCCGCGGCCCGGTACTGGTCCGTGGATCGATTGGAATCGGGCCGCACAAGAAATAATTTTTTTTTCTTTTCTTTTTTTAATTAAATCAACATAAAAAACACAAGATACACTTACAAGTAGTGCACCAACCCAAAACAACTCTCTCCCCCCTTTTGTTCTGGGCATTGAACATGAAGACTCTTCCTTCACTGTTCCGAGTGGCCATGAGAGTCTTGGCAGTGCCTGCCTCCAGTGCTCCAGTGGAGCGAGTTTTCAGCCATGGTGGCATCATACTACGCCCCCATCGTGCACAAATGACTGACAGACTCTTGGCCAATTTGGTCTTTTGCAAATGCAATGCAGCATAGGGCCCTGACATATAAAAAGTACAACTTTTTTGTTATGTTCACATATATGTCATGTTTTTTCAATGTTAACACTTTTGTACAAATAAGTACATTTGCACTTTATTTTTCAATGTGTTTGTTCTGTAAAGGAATGAGTTAATGTTTAAAATGACTGGTTAATAGTGCTATTATAAAGTGCAATGTCAGCACAATTTTCTTTCCTGCAATTTAAAATGCCTTGTTTTAATAAATAAATACAGCGTTTGAAAAGCATACACAATCTGTGTTAATATATTAGTCTGTGGTTAAAAGGACTTGAAAGGACTCGAAACTCAAAATGCAGGACTTAGGACTTGACTTGAGACTTTCCAGTCTTGACTTTGGACTTGACTCGGGGCTTGCCTGTCTTGACTCGGGACTTGACTCGGACTTGAGGGCAAAGACTTGAGACTTACTTGTGACTTGCAAAACAATGACTTGGTCCCACCTCTGGTGTTTCCAGAGTCTGAAATGCGGGTGTCAGGGACAGACGCCGACAGAGATTTTTACAACAAAGTTCTAAAGCTTAGTGATACATCAGATATATCAGATTGTAGATGTTTATTTTAACCTTCGCGTTCATTTTTCGCTTTTTGTTGCATTTTTCTTGCGTTTCACTTGATTTTAAAATATGTCAATGAAGAGGGGGTGTGACGTTCAAGTGTTGTTAATATTCAGTGTTTTATCGTTCATAGTTAATATCTTAAATCCGAGATTCTTTATTTTCATGTACATTCTGGGTGTCCCATTCAGTAAAAAAAAAAAAAATTACAATATGTTTTTTAAGGCGGTCTGTCATAACGTTTTCAGCATTTAATCAGACATTATTGTGAGGTTTTGTATTAGTGTTCCTAAAAATAGATATACCGGCCCCCAGACGCATTTTTTCTCTCTAAATTACATACTGAACAGCATATTTTTACAGCTTACACACATATATATATATATATATATATATATATATATATATATATATATATATATATATATATATATATATATATATATATATATATATATACAAACCCCGTTTCCATATGAGTTGGGAAATTGTGTTAGATGTAAATATAAACGGAATACAATGATTTGCAAATCCTTTTCAACCCATATTCAATTGAATGCACTACAAAGACAAGATATTTGATGTTCAAACTCATTTCCTTTATTTTTTTTTTGCAAATAATAATTAACTTAGAATTTCAAGGCTGCAACACGTGCCAAAGTAGTTGGGAAAGGGCATGTTTACCACTGTGTTACATGGCCTTTCCTTTTAACAACACTCAGTAAACGTTTGGGAACTGAGGAGACACATTTTTTAAGCTTTTCAGGTGGAATTCTTTCCCATTCTTGCTTGATGTACAGCTTAAGTTGTTCAACAGTCCGGGGGTCTCCGTTGTGGTATTTTAGGCTTCATAATGTGCCACACATTTTCAATGGGAGACAGGTCTGGACTACGGGCAGGCCAGTCTAGTACCCGCATTCTTTTACTATGAAGCCACGTTGATGTAGCATGTGGCTTGGCATTGTCTTGCTGAAATAAGCAGGGGCGTCCATGGTAACGTTGCTTGGATGGCAACATATGTTGCTCCAAAACCTGTATGTACCTTTCAGCATTAATGGCGCCTTCACAGATGTGTAAGTTACCCATGTCTTGGGCACTAATACACCCCCATACCATCACAGATGCTGGTTTTTCAACTTTGCGTCTATAACAATCCGGATGGTTCTTTTCCTCTTTGGTCCGGCGGACACGACGTCCACAGTTTCCAAAAACAATTTGAAATGTGGACTCATCAGACCACAGAACACTTTTCCACTTTGTATCAGTCCATCTTAGATGAGCTCAGGACCAGTGAAGCCGACGGCGTTTCTGGGTGTTGTTGATAAACTGTTTTCGCCTTGCATAGGAGAGTTTTAACTTGCACTTACAGATGTAGCGACCAACTGTAGTTACTGACAGTGGGTTTCTGAAGTGTGCCTGAGCCCATGTGGTGATATCCTTTACACACTGATGTCACTTGTTGATGCAGTACAGCCTGAGGGATCGAAGGTTACGGGCTTAGCTGCTTACGTGCAGTGATTTCTCCAGATTCTCTGAACCCTTTGATGATATTACGGACCGTAGATGGTGAAATCCCTAAATTCCTTGCAATAGCTGGTTGAGAAAAGTTTTTCTTAAACTGTTCAACAATTTGCTCACGCATTTGATGACAAAGTGGTGGCCCTCGCCCCATCCTTGTTTGTGAATGACTGAGCATTTCATGGAATCTACTTTTATACCCAATCATGGCACCCACCTGTTCCCAATTTGCCTGTTCACCTGTGGGATGTTCCAAATAAGTGTTTGATGAGCATTCCTCAACTTTATCAGTATTTATTGCCACCTTTTACAACTTCTTTGTCACGTGTTGCTGGCATCAAATTCTAAACTTAATGATTATTTGCAAAAAAAAAATGTTTATCAGTTTGAACATCAAATATGTTGATTTTGTAGCATATTCAACTGAATATAGGTTGAAAAGGATTTGCAAATCATTGTATTCCGTTTATATTTACATCTAACACAATTTCCCAACTCCTATGGAAACGGGGTATATATATATATATACAGTGTTGGGACTAACGCGTTACAAAGTAACGCGTTACTGTAACGCCGTTACTATCGGCGGTAACTAGTAATCTAACGCGTTATTTTTTATATTCAGTAACTCCGTTACCGTTACTACATGATGCGTTACTGCGTTATTTTGCGTTATTTTTTATGTAGTATCGGCTAGAAACTGAGAAGATCTAAGTGTTGCAGCGCTGCTGAAGAGGCGACAAAAAAGAGGCGCGCCGCGCGCTGTCTGTGTGTACGTGTGTGTGTACGTGTGTGTGTGTGTGTGGGAGGGGGCGTGTCTGTGTCTACTATCAAGACGTCATGGCGAACCCCGAAGCCGAGTTTCTTAAAATGGAGATATTTTCAGTACGTTTCTTTTATCGACCACAAAGAAAAGAACATTTTAGCTGAATGTAAGTTTCAAATATGCTGAAACAGCGACAAAAACAACATGCTTCGACGAAGCTAGTAAAGAGACACACACTCACCTCCACCTCCAACAGCGGCTGGATTTTAATGAGTCACTGCACACTGAAGGTACACACACTCTGTCAATTCTCTTATATACTCTTTCATTTTAGACTTTTAGAGTGTTTGATTATCACATCACTCTAAATGTTTAGACTATAAAGTTCACAAACATAAAGAGGGATACTAGTGGGCCAGGCTAATATTTCCTTTTCTCTAAACTAAGTGGGGAAATGTGTAGAGTGTTCTGGGCTTCAGACATGATTTTATTTCAGAATTCCTTGAGAAAACGCCTGGTTAGGCTTTATGTATGTAGTGTGTGCCTTTCTTGTTTTACAGCTATGTTGTTATTATGCTGTTTGTTACTTATGTATGTTAAGTTGCAGCTATTTAAAATAGTTTTGTCAATTTGTTCTGGTCTGAAACAAATTGGCCCTTTAAAACATATCTTTGTCTTTGTGTGTTGTATGTAGAGCACATTGCTTAGCAGAGTTCAGTGATGCAAATGCATGTCAAGTTGATCAACAGATTGTATTATTCTCCAGTGCAATAAAAGTACTAAAATGAAGGCTAAAAGGGCATTAAATGGGGCCTTAAAAAAAATTAAAAAATATATATATAAGTAACTAAATAGTTACTTTTCACAGTAACGCATTACTTTTTGGTTTAAGTAACTGAGTTAGTAACTGAGTTACTTTTGAAATAAAGTAACTAGTAACTGTAACTAGTTACTGGTTTTCAGTAACTAACCCAACACTGTATATATATATATATATATATATATATATATATATATATATATATATATATATATATATATATATATATATATATATATATCATATATATATGTTTATATATATATATATATATATATATATATATATATATATATATATATATATATATATATATATATATATATACATATATATTTCCCAACTCATATAGAAACGGGGTTTGTATATATATATATATATATATATATATATATATATATATATATATAAATATATATATATATCCATCCATTTTCTACCGCTTATTCCCTTTTGGGGTCGCGGGGGGCGCTGGAGCCTATCTCAGCTACAATCGGGCGGAAGGCGGGGTACACCCTGGACAAGTCGCCACCTCATCGCATGGATGGATGGATGGATATATATATATATATATATATATATATATATATATATATATATATATATATATATATATATATATGTATATATATATATATCCTATATATATATTTATGTTTATATGTATATATATATCCTATATATATATTTATGTTTATATATATATATATATATATATATATATATATATATATATATATATATATATATATATATATATATATATATATATGTATATATATATACATATATATATATATATATATATATATATATATATATATATATATATGTATATATATATATATATATCCTATATATATATTTATGTTTATATGTATATATATATATCCTATATATATATTTATGTTTATATATATATATATATATATATATATATATATATATATATATATATATATATATATATATATATATGTATGTATATATATATATATATATATATATATATATATATATATATATATATATATATATATATATATATATATATATATATATATATATATGTATGTTCATATATTAATCATGATTCTTATTTGTAACGATTCAAAAATCTATTTTAAAAGTTTTTTTGTTTGTTTGTTTTTTCAATCTGTCCTGTCCAGCAAACTCAGACAAATCATATAGTTGATGTAGATGATCTGTATCTGCTATATAATTTGTGTTTGACTTTAATAAATGTTTGGGAACAACTTTAGTTTTTGACTACCTCAGTTCTGTTTGTTGCACCCCTGTGTTTGTGTTTCAGTTGCCATGACTGCAGATTAGTTTCACCTGCCTCTGATTAGTGTTCGGGACGCTCACCTGCTCCTGGGCACTAATCAGAGAGTTATTTATTCCCGTTTCTTTCCTCAATCAGTCTGGATTCCTTGTTTGCATTGCGCAGCAGTGACAACATTTTCTACCTGCTTCCATGCAAACCTGTACGCCAAGTTTTGTTCTATGACTTTTGATTCCTTTCACTGTGCTAAGCTGCGCTTTAGCTCCCACGCTATTGGTACACTTTTTGATCGTTTGTATTTTGCATGATTTCATGGACAATAAATCATTGCCTCCGGAGTTGCTGCTGCATCTTGGGAGAACCACCCCCGCAGTAAAATGCGACCCAGTCGTTACACCTTTTGAATTATTTTCCTTCCTCAGTTTTTGTCTTTACACTTCTTCCTTCGTGTCGGTTTGTAAGACCAAGAATAAAAACATTACCAAAGGGTAATGTCCATTGTGTATCTCATATAAATAAAAGATTAAAGTAAGATTTAATATCTCACATAAGGGTGATATTTGCTTATTTTCTGTCTGATAAGATAATTATCAAATCAAATCAAATCAACTTTATTTATAAAGCACATTTAAAATTTATTCTCTCTAAACAGATTTTATGTTAGAGTGTTTTACTTGTTTTAAGTGTTTTGGTCCTAAATGATCTCAGTAAGATATTACAGCTTGTTGCTGAGATTTGATGACCTATATTGAGTAAAACATGCTTGAAACTAGAATATCAACTGTTGCAAAGCTGTGTCATCAACACTCACAAGTATAAAACTGCTTTTTCAAAGTAAACATTTCTTATTTCAAGCATGAAAAAAAAAAATCATGTCTTTGACACAATTGTGTCTCATAATTAAAACAGATGACAGCCAAATGGACTTTGCCGTTTTATTTTCAATGAAACAATAGAACATACGTTCTCATATAGTAGTACAGTTGGCACAGTACAGTAAACTGACAGTTAATATTTGAACATTTAACATGTGACATTTCTAACTATTTTGAACAGAAATAGTTCACGCACATTCAGATATATTCTGCAAAATTACAATTAGTGAAGTGTGAAGTGAATTATATTTATATAGCGCTTTTTCTCTAGTGACTCAAAGCGCTTTACATAGTGAAACGCAATATCTAAGTTGCATTTAAACCAGTGTGGGTGGCACTGGGAGCAGGTGGGTAAAGTGTCTTGCCCAAGGACACAACGGCAGTGACTCGGATGGTGGAAGCAGGGATCGAACCTGGAACCCTCAAGTTGCTGGCACGGCCACTCTACCACTCAAAAAAATTTGGCCAGGGGCCGGGCTGTTTATATATATATATATATATATATATATATATATATATATATATATATATAAAGAGAGCGCACTTGGTGCGATGATGTCATGTTATCGATGGAAAAATGCATTTTTAGACCATATGATTTGCCTGAGCGGCTAGGAGACCCCGAGAGTAACAGGCGGTTGCCGTGTCGCCTTTCCATTAAGAAAAATAATTTCTAGTATAAGTTTGCTGGTTTCAAGAAATGTAATGCCAAGCACATATCATTATGTCAAGATAATGGCACTAGCATTTACTTAATTTAAAAATATTTTTCTACATATTGAGGAAAAAGTTCTCACATTTGTTTTTTCTATCAAGAAAAGTGCACTTGTTATTAGTGAGAATATACTTATTTTAAGGTATTTTGGGGTTCATTGAGGTTAGCTAATTAGGGACCAAATGTCCCATTGGGACAGAGGACCCTATTGTAATTGTAAGGTTTTATTAGGGCCCGCAAGGCCGTTGGGATTCCTTTTACAATGGGACAGAGGCATACTTGCCAACCTTGAGACCTCCGATTTCGGGAGGTGGTGGGGGGGGGGGGGGGGTAGGCGTGGTCGGGGTGCGACGGGGGCGTGGTTGGGGGCGTGGCTAAAACGGGAGGGGTATATTTACAGCTAGAATTCACCAAGTCAAGTATTTCATATATACAGAGCCGGCCCAAGGCATAAGCGTACTAAGCGCTTGCTTAGGGCCCCGCGGCCACCAGGGGGCCCCCAAAAGCAATTAACAAAAATTTCTTATTTTTTATTTTTTGCATGTACGAGTCTGACTGATGATTTCTAAATGATCAAAGATATATTATTGTACAAAACCACAATTTTAGGTCAACAGAGTGAGTGCTGCTGCTGATCTAGGCCTAGTGATTCTTCCTGCCTCTCTTTAAATGTAAAACTGCGCCTCTGCTGCACCTGTGACGTTTGCCGCCCGCCGTGCAATGCCAGTGCGCACTGGGCATCAAAAGCGCAGATAGAGGCAAAACAATGTCACAAAAAAGGACATATCCTTCAGGTGCAGAAAAAAGGAAGAAGAAGAAAGTGGAAGAGGAGAAAAAATGCCATGATAAAGGTATGTTTGCATGACTTGGTAATAAAAAGTTTATCAAAGAGATTTGTAGCTGTAATTAGCTTTAGCTAGGTGACGTTAGCTAGCTAGCAATATGTTTTTAGCATCAGGTGCTAGCAATATGTTTTTAGCATCAGGTTACTAGTGAGATATGTTGTTTGCACAAATTGTTTGCAGCAGAGCACGGTAATTTATTTGAGTAAAATAAACATTATTTTTTACATCAACTCATAAGTTATGTGAAACTTCCCCAGGAGCATTGTTAAAATACTTTGGAGGCACAGAATCAGCCCAGAGCCAGTCCACATCCTCAGGCTCAACTGTGAGTGATGAATCAGGTGAGGAAAAGACTGTCATGGTATACATTTAATTTCTTAGTATAAACATTACACTTGAAGGGAAATTAATATAGTCAAAGTATCTCATTAATATGTGTGCCTATATGTATGTATGTATGTATTTCATCTTAGGTCCATCTCCATCCTCTACAGTGCTCTCTCACACACCTCCACCCTCTGTGCCCACTGTCCCCTCCATGTCTGAAACCACAGCTGATTTATCTAGTAAGTTAACTGCAAAACACCCTTTGTAATTGCTCATTGTACTGCAGAACATTCTGAGATTAATAATTATGTCCAACAGTGCAATTTAATGACCTTATAGGTCCTTCTTTTTTAGTCATTGTCTTTCTTTGGTCACTTCCTCAGCAACTTCCACCACAACGTCCCCTTCACACCATGGACCATCATCAGCTCCGCCAGTTGACCCAGCTGAGTGGCCTTCTTTCCTCTCAGATTCAGACAGGACTGAGCAGGTGATCAGAGGACCACTGTCTATTAAGGAGAACTTTTCATTCCCCAAACGGCATGATGGCCGAAGTTTTCATTATCATTATACCTACAGACAGCTAGTCAATGGAGAAAAAGTCAAGCGTAGCTGGCTGACTTATTCAAGAAGTAAAGATGCAGTCTATAGCTTTTGCTGCAAATTATTTTCCAAAAAGTCCTTAAAAACTGGCAGCCGAGGGACAGCTGGATTGGGTCAACATAGGTGCACTGCTGAAACAGCATGAAAACAGTGAAGATCATTGTAGCAACATGGTGAAATGGAAGGAATTTCCCTTGCGTCTTTCAAAGGGGAAAACTATTGAGAATTTAACTTCAGTAGACTGCGCTCTCTTTGTACAAAGTAAACATTAAATATGAACAATTAACTAAAAATATAAACTAGTAATTAAAGACTAATATGTACAAGACTGATGAGACAAGATGACACTTTTACCGTAAATGCAAAGCTTTATCACTTGGACTGTTCAACCCCAGGCCACTCTTGTAGCTGAATGTTTTCTACATTTTAAGATTAGGAACCATATGTGGCACTCTGGACATCATTCGTTCATTCATTGGTATTATTTATGTTATAAACTGGGCCACCCCCATATCTTTATAAATGACATGTCATTTGTAAAGACATGCCAGGCTGACAATAGGATAATGTAAACAACACTGCCAGAGCCGCAATGAGTTTATAGTAGGTGTGTGAATGATCAATCAATATTATTGGCAGAAAAAGAGGGCCCCAAAATCTAATTTTGCTTATATATATAAGAAATACTTGACGTTCAGTGCATTCTAGATATATATATATATATATATATATATATATATATATATATATATATATATATATATATATATATATATATATTTATTTATTTATTTAATTATATATATATTTTATTATATATTTTATTATATATATATATATATATATATATATATATATATATAAAATAAATACTTGAATTTCAGTGTTCATTTATTTACACATATACACACACATAACACTCATCTACTCATTGTTGAGTTAAGGGTTGAATTGTCCATCCTTGTTCTATTCTCTCTCACTATTTTTCGAACCATGCTGAACACCCTCTCTGATGATGCATTGATGTGTGGCACGCACAAAAGTGCTTTCATCAAATGCACTAGATGGCAGTATTGTCCTGTTTAAGAGTGTCACAACATTGCTGTTTAGGGCAGACGAACTGCTTTACGGTATACAAAAAAGTGACTGCTGTTGTTGTGTGTTGTTGCCGCGCTGGGAGGACGTTAATGAAACTGCCTAACAATAAACCCACATAAGAAACCAAGAACTCACCCTCCATCATTCTATAGTTATAACGTGATTGGGCAGGTACGCTTTTTTATATTGTGGAGGACCTGAGTCCGCCTGAATTTCGGGAGATTTTCGGGAGAAAATTTGTCCCGGGAGGTTTTCGGGAGAGGTGCTGCATTTCGGGAGTCTCCCGGAAAATCCGGGAGGGTTGGCAAGTATGGACAGAGGACCCTATTGTTATTGTAGCGTTTTATTCTTTCTTTCTTTATTATTCTTCCGCCGCCTCTTTGAGCTGTAATTTGACCCACTTAACATGCTTCAAAACTCACCATATTTGACCCACACATCAGGACCTGCGAAAATTGCCTTTTAATAAAAAAACCGAACCCCAAAACTCAAAATTGCGCTCTAGCACCCCCTAGAAAAAAAAACGAAACTGCCTGTAACTCCCTTTAAAACTGTCGTAGAGACATGAAACAAAAACCTCTATGTAGGTCTGACTTAGACCTAAATTTCATAATTTTGCATTCTCGGGCAAAAATCAACAGGAAGTTGGCAATTCCCCCTTCAAGACAAAAATGTACTAAAAACAGTCACTTTTGCCTCTTTGAGCTGTAATTTGACCCCCTTAAAAAAGTTCAAAACTCACCAAACTGAACACACACACCAGGACTGGCAAAAATTGCCATCTAATAAAAAAACCTAACCCCAAATCTCAAAATTGCGCTCTAGCACAATTTTGGAATAAAACGCACACAAAACTGCTCCTCGGAAGAAAAAAATGACAAAACTGCCTGTAACTCCCACTAGGAAGGTCGGAGAGACATGAAACAAAAACCTCTATGTAGGTCTCACTTAGACCTACATTTCATAGATTGACAACTTCCAGCAAAAATCAATAGGAAGTTTGCAATTCCCCCTTCAAAACAAAATGTGTGTAAAAACCGGTCACCTTTCTTCAAACATTATCTCCTCTGAGCACATTTGTCGTTTCGGCTTCAAACTAGCACAGGAGAGAGATTGAACCCTTCTGATTAAAAATTGACGAAAGAGTTTTGATTACTGCTCCGGTTTGGATTTTACGAGCCTTCAAAGAACCGCTGCGCTGATGCTGCTGCGCTGCTGCCGTCTCAAGATGGCTGCTTAAAAGCAGGAAGCACCAGCGTGCCCACACAATGCAGACAAGGTAGGTACACTAGACAAAAGTATTGGGACACTTAGGACTACCACTGGACAAAAGTATTGGGACACTTAGGACTACCACTGGACAAAAGTATTTGGAGACTTAGGACTACAACTGGACAAATATGAGAGCCCGACCAACGCTGCTTGCAGCTTTAATTATTATTATACCGCCGCCTCTTTGAGCTGTAATTTGACCCCCTTAACATGCTTCAAAACTCACCAAATTGGACACACACTTCAGGACTGGCGAAAATTGCGATCTAATAAAAAAAAAAAAAACAGCCCTAAAACTTAAAATTGCGCTCTAGCGCCCCCTAGGAAGAAAACACAGACAAAACTGCCTGTAACTCCCACTAAGAATGTCGGAGAGACATGAAACAAAAACCTCTATGTAGGTATCATTTAGACCTAGATTTCATACACTAACATCCTTCAGCAAAAATTAACAGGAAGTTTGCAATTCCCCCTTCAAAACAAAAGTTTTATAAAAACAGTCACTTTTGCCTCTTTGAGCTGTAATTTGACCCCCTTAACATGCTTCAAAACTCACCAAATTGGACACACACATCAGGACTGGCGAAAATTGCGATCTAATAAAAAAAAACCTAACCCCAAAACTCAAAATTGCGCTCTAGCGCCCCCTACGAAGAAAACAGACAAAACTGCTCCTAGGAAGAAAACAGACAAAACTGCCTGTAACTTCCAGTAGGAATGTCGTAGAGACATGAAACAAAAACCTCTATGTAGGTCTCACTTAGACATACATTTCATATACTGACAACCCCCAGCAAAAATCAACGGGAAGTTTGTAATTCCCCCTTCAAAACAAAAGTTTTGTAAAAACCGGTCACCTTTTTTCAAACATTATCTCCTCTGAGCGCGTTTATTGTGTCGGCTTCAAACTAGCACAGGAGAGAGATTGAAGCCTTCTGATTAAAAGTGGACGAAAGAGTTTTAATTACTGCTACGGTTTGGATTTTATGTGCCGTCAAAGTCGGTCCCGTCCATCGCTGCTTGCAGCTTTAATTAGGGACCGAATGTCCCATTGGGACATAGGACCCTATTGTAACTGTAAGGTTTTATTATTATTATTAGGGACCGAATGTCCCATTGGGACAGAGGACCCTATTGTAATTGTAAGGTTTTATTATTATTATTCCGCCGCCTCTTTGAGCTGTAATTTGACCCTCTTAACATGCTTCAAAATTCACCATATTTGACACACACATCAGGACTGGCGAAAATTGCGATCGAATAAAAAAACCCCCCAAAAAAAACCAAAACTTAAAATTGCTCTCTAGCGCCCCCTAGGAAGAAAACACAGACAAAACTGCCTGTAACTCCCACTAAGAATGTCGGAGAGACATGAAACAAAAACCTCTATGTAGGTCTTATTTAGACCTAGATTTCATAGACTAACATCCTTCAGCAAAAATCAACAGAAAGTTTGCAATTCCCCCTTCAAAACAAACGTTTTATAAAAACAGTCACTTTTGCCTCTTTGAACTATAATTTGACCCCCTTAACATGCTTCAAAACTCACCATATTTCACACACATCAGGACTGGCAAAAATTGCGAACGAATAAAAAAACCTAGCCCCAAAACTTAAAATTGCGCTCTAGCGCCCCCTAGGAAGAAAACACAGACAAAACTGCCTGTAACTCCCACTAAGAATGTCAGAGAGACATGAAACAAACATCTCTATGTAGGTCTTATTTAGACCTAGATTTCATAGACTAACATCCTTCAGCAAAAATCAACAGAAAGTTTGCAATTCCCCCTTCAAAACAAAAGTTTTATAAAACAGTGACTTTTGCCTCTTTGAACTATAATTTGACCTCCTTAACATGCTTCAAAACTCACCAAACTCGACACACACATCAGGACTGGAAAAAAATGCGATCTAATAAAAAAAAAAACCCAACCCCAAAACTCAAAATTGCGCTCTGGCGCCCCCTAGGAAGAAAACACAGACAAAACTGCCCCTAGGAAGAAAACACAGACAAAACTGCCTGTAACTTCCAGTAGGGATGTCGTAGAGACATGAAACAAAAGCTCTATGTAGGTCTTACTTAGACCTACATTTCATATATTGACAACCCCCAGCAAAAATCAACAGGAAGTTTGCAATTCCCCCTTCAAAACAAAAGTTTTGTAAAAACCGGTCACCTTTTTTCAAACATTATCTCCTCTGAGCGTGTTTGTCGTGTCGGCTTCAAACTATCACAGGAGAGAGATTGAACCCTTCTGATTAAAAGTTGACGAAAGAGTTTTAATTACTGCTCCGGTTTGGATTTTATTTGCCGTCAAAGTCGGTCCCGTCCATTGCTGCGTGCAGCTTTAATTTTACTTGTTTTGGAAAGTCTTGACAAGCCAAATGTTCTTATTCTATTGGCAGATCATTTTGCTTAGTTCAAGTAAAATACCCCTCAGTTTTGGATTTTTTTCTTGTTTTTGAGCACTGACTTTTTGCAGTGAACAGTCTCAAACGGCAAACAACTGCCTACAGACGCAAGGTGGAACAGCTAGTTTTCTGCTGCAGTCAGAACCATCTAGATCTGAACCCGCTATACTCCAAACGTCCAAATGTCTCGTTTGGAAAAAGGCAAGATTGTTTTATTAACGTCGACGTCATGCCTCCGCTATTTGATTTAAACTTTTTGGGGACTTATATGGACCCAAAATACACAAAAACAGGCAAAATATTCTTCGGACAATAGGGCGCATCGGATTTAAAGACGCACTGCCAATGAGTGGGTCTAGTCAGGTCTTTTTTCATACAAAAGGCGCATCAAAGGGGTCATGTTATGAATTGTTTCTAAATAGAAAACACTTCCTTGTGGTTTAAATAACATGTAATGGTGGTTCTTTGGTCAAAGTGTTGCATAGATGATGTTTTACAGATCATATTCAAGCCGCTTTTTTAATGATGCGCCGTTTTGTGGGCAGTCTTATTTACGTGGCTCACCTTCGGCAGCGTCTTCTCCCCGTCGTCTTTGTTGTAGCGGTGTAGCGTGCAAGGACGGGAGTGGAAAAAGTGTCAAAAGATGGAGCTAACTGTTTTAATGACATTCAGACTTTACTTCAATCAATAAAAGTAGAAGCTTATGACTACGGTGTCGGCACGGACTACAATTGCGGACCCGCGCACATTTTTAGGACTTATGCAGATCCCAAATACAGATCAGCAGGTACCAGAAGGTAAGAAAAGTTGGTTTTGCATAATATTGCGAAACAAAACACCAAATAATGTCTGCTAATGGATGCCATTTTGCAGTCCTTATACACACACCATAATAATACTCGTATGTTTAATGCGCCGACAATCCATCAAGCGGTGTGGCTTCCTAGCTTACCGAAGTCGTCCTAAAAACATTTTGACAGATTTTTGAGCGCCGTGTGTAATGTTCTATATTTTCAATAGAACATTTAAAGTTTTTGGTGTAGTTTACTGCCATCATATTGCAGTCTACACGCATCTCTTATGTATGACTGCCATCTACTGGAAACACTTATCATTACACCATGTACCAAATAAAATTGCTTCGAGGTCGGTAAGCACGGCCAGAATCATGCCGTACATTAGGCGCACCGGGTTATAAGGCGCACTGTCGATTTTTGATCAAATGAAAGGATTTTAAGTGCGCCTTACAGTCCGAAAAATACGGTACTAAAAGGTAGGAAAGTTGGTTTTGCAAAATAGGACCCCTTCGGTGGTCTTAGCTTAAAATCAGTGTCCTTTTCAGAATGACTTCGTATTCTTCGTAAACTTCCATATATTCCTCTTTTGACATTTGTTCTTCCTCTTCCAAAGCACTCATTACCGCCACTATTGTTCAAACAAAATAGGTCACCAAACATAAACAAGCACCAGCACCAAAATAAACCACACTCAAACTAACCAGAAATGGCTCTTACAATATCATTACAGTACAGCAGCACTTACAATAATTAAAAAAAACTTTTAATATTACAAAAATGATGAGAAAATTAAAAAAAATAACTGCAAGTATTAAATACTGCATTACTTTGAGGATGAAAAAGTAATATGAATAAAATAAATATAAATAATCTAACACTGTAGTACAAATAGAAGGCAATATTTTTATTTACAGACTCATATTGCATCAAATAGTACAATTACAATAATCGTGAAATCAATGAATGAAATGAAAGTCTAATTTTACATTTAAAATGTTTTATGTAAAAAAGTGCTGGTATTACATTACCAGACACTCGCCAATAGAATAAATTATTATGCATTGTAAATGTTGAAATATTATCACAGAAAAACTAACTTCACACTGCCTCAACAAAAACGATCTTAAATATTTGTTCAGTGCAGTAGAATTGCTAACCCAACAAGGGACTCCTCCCAGTAGCTCCACCCACTCGGCAGATGACTTTATGAATTTATTTAATAAGAAAATTGAACTCATTAGGAAGGAGATTAAAGACAATGCATCCCAGCTACAACGGGGTTCTATTAACACAGATAACAATGTACATACGACGGGTATTGCCCTCCAAAATAGTCTCTCTCTTTTTGATAAAATAACATTAGAAGAACTCCTGCGGCGTGTAAGTGGGATAAAACAAACAACATGTTTACTTGACCCACTTCCTGGTAAACTTATCAAGGAACTGTTTGTATTATTAGGACCATCAGTGCTAAATATCATACATATACATATCACACCTTCCCTGTATTTAGAAAATCTTCAAAAAAAATTGTTGCACGTGGAATAAATAATTTAATACCAAAGGTAATATTTTTATTTACAGAATCATATTGCATAAAATAGTGTAATTACAATAATCGAGAAAATCAACAAATGAAATGAAAGTCTTGTTTTACATTTAAAATGTTGTATGTAAAAAACAAAAAAAAGTGGTGATATTACATTACCAGACACTTGCCAATAGAATACAATATTCTGCATTGTAAATGTTGAAATATTACCATACAAAAACTAACTTCACACCGCCTCAACAAAAAGGATCCTAAATATTTGTTCAGTGCAGTAGTATCGCTAACCCAACAAGGGCCTCCTCCCAGTAGCTCCACCCACTCGGCAGATGACTTTATGAATTTCTTTAATAAGAAAAATTTAACTCATTAGAAAGGAGATTAAAGACAATGCATCCCAGCTACAACTGGGTTCTATTAACACAGATAACAATGTACATACGACGGATATTGCCCTCCAAAATAGTCTCTCTCTTTTCGATGAAATAACATTAGAGGAACTATTACGGCGTGTAAGTGGGGAAAAAACAAACAACATGTTTACTTGACCCACTTCCTGGGAAACTTATCAAGGAACTGTTTGTATTATTAGGACCATCAGTGCTAAATATTATACATGTACATATCACACCTTCCCTTTATTTCGAAAATCCTCAAAAAAAATTGTTGCACGTGGAATAAATAATCGAATACTGAAGGTAATCTTTTTATTTACAGAATCATATTGCATAAAATAGTGAAATCAACGAATTAAATGAAAGTCTTGTTTTACATTTAAAATATTGTATGTAAAAAAAAAAAAAGTGGTGCTATTACATTACCAGACACTTGCCAATAGAATAAAAATTATCTGCATTGTAAATGCTTCAATATAATCATGGCAAAACTACCTGCATACTTTTTGATGTATATTTTGACCATTTTTTTAGTCATTCAATATTTCAATAATGACATTTTTTTGAGAGATAAACACTCCCATCTTTTTTTGGCAATATTGGAATCCCCTCTTGGCTGCAGGGGCGTCCCATCGTGCCACAACAGCCGGATTACAAACACTCTAATCCGGGATTTTGTCAATCCCGGACCACCATCATACAGAACATTTGTATACAAATAAATACAAAAAACTAATTTAGATGAAATTTCTATTTTACAGAATACTTGCTGTATGGGTTCAAGCACCATCAACACCTACGTTAAGCCACACCCATTGCATTTAAAATGCATTGTCCGAGCAACTAGCAAGTGGGTGAGCTCGGGGATTAGATGGGAAACATGAGTGTGGAAAAAATAAATCTCGGGCGTAAAGGGGGGAAGGGCACTAGAGAGTGAGGATAAGGATCTAGATCGTGATTTTTTTTCGCCAACAAAAGTTACCTTGGCTTTTATCTACATTCGAATATCTTAAACAGGAGAGCCCTCAAAGGTCTAATTCCTTTTCGTTTGATAGGACGATCTCTTTTAGCAAGGCCCCATTGTTTTGGCTCTTAGGCAGCTTTTTGTGCAAAAATGACTTTTGCATAGCTTCCCGTGCTATCTGCGAGCTCTCTTACTAGTTGCTTTGCTTCCCAGCTTGCTAGCCAGGCGTCATATGACGTCGCTGTCACAGCAAAAAGAATGGGATTTGCTGGATAAACAATGGTTTTGATGTCCAACAGTGACGATGGTGAGGTGATGATGGGATGAAGTCACCACGCACATTTAAAAAATGGTGGGCGGTGGTTGGTGGATGTTGTTTCTCCCTACTACCTTGCGCTTTGCCTGTTCCCGGGAACGCCGCCGTCTCTCTTTGGCTTTCTCCAGAGCCTTCAGATCGGCAGTTTGATCCATCTCAGACCTGGCCTTCTTAATGTGGGCGGCAGCATGCGCCATGGCTGGGGCTAAAACCGGGTGCTATTGCTCTGGTCCGAATCTGAAGGAAAATGTCAATAGCTCTAAAACATGGAGTTGCCCCGATGGCGTGCGGGAAAGAGGCAGGAGACGTTCCTTTTAAAGTGATGGATGCGCGCCAGCATGAGCAAGAGGGCGGTGGGTTATGGGAGGAGAGAGAAGCAGGAGAATGTGCCGGAACAAACAGACAGGAGAGAGACATCTGCAGAGGTCCTTTAAAAAGACACACACACACACACACGGGAAGTACCACTTGCACGAATAAGAGGGGTGGACAGAATTGTGGCCTGGTTTGCGTCAGTGAAAAGAGTGGAAAAATGATTGAAAATGAACAAAAACGACAAATAAGAGAACAATGAACCGTAAAAATCAAGTATATACCGTATTTTTCGGAGTATAAGTCGCACCGGCCGAAAATGCATAATAAAGAAGGAAAAAAACATATATAAGTCACATTTTTGGGGGAAATTAATTTGATAAAACCCAACACCAAGAATAGACATTTGAAAGGCAATTTAAAATAAATAAAGAATAGTGAACAACAGGCTGAATAAGTGTACGTTATATGAGGCATAAATAACCAACTGAGAAGGTGCCTGGTATGTTAACGTAACATTTTATGGTAAGAGTCATTCAAATAACTAACATATAGAACATGCTATACGTTTACCAAACAATCTGTCACTCCTAATCGCTAAATCCCATGAAATCTTATACGTCTAGTCCAGGGGTCGGCAACCCGCGGCTCCGGAGCCGCATGTGGCTCTTTGCTCACTCTGATGCGGCTCAGCAGCTTACTTGCCGACCCCCCCGATATTCCCGGGAGACTTCCGGATTTCAGTGCCTCTCGCAGACAACTCCCGGGATTAATATTCTCCGATTTTCACCCTTGTAGTTATAATTAGGGCGTGCCATGATGGTACAGCATTTGGCGCCCTCTACAATCCGTATTAACAGCGTGCCAGCCCAACCCCTTGTTATGCAGTATGCATCTTCTGCTCGCACACGTGCGTGACAGCAAGGCATACTTGGTCAACAGCCACACAGGTTACACTAACGGTGGCCATATAAAACAACTTTAACACTCTTACTAATAATGCGCCACACTTTGAACCAAAGCCAAACAAGAATGACAAGCACATTTTGGGAGAACATCTGCACCTTAACACAACATAAACACAACAGAACAAATACCCAGAATCCCATGCAGCCCTGACTCTTCCGGGCTACATTAACAACCCTGCTCCCTCACACATCCCCCCCCCCCTCCCCCCCTCTGTGCGTCGGTTGAGGTGGGCGGGGTTTGGTAGCGGGGGTGTATAATGTAGCCCGGAAGAATTAGGGCTGCATGGGATTCTGGGCATTTGTCCTGTTGTGTTTATGTTGTGTTACGGTGCAGATGTTCTCCCGAAATGTGTTTGTCATTCTTGTTTGGTGTGGGTTCACAGTGTGGCGCATTATTAGTAAGAGTGTTAAAGTTGTTTTTTATACCGCCACCGTCAGTGTAACCTGTGTGGTTGTTGACCAAGTATGTCTTGCTGTCACTTACGTGAGCAAGCAGAATCTCCATACAACGTGTGGCTGATCAGGCACGTCGGTTGTAGTGGGTGCTATATGCTGTACCATCACGGCACGCATGACGTTGACAAGCGCCATTCATATAAAACCCGTGTGCCGCACCAGCATTCATCCATATTAAGGTGTGGGCAGCGTGTCTGAGACCCCTGGTTTATACATAGCACAAAGCAAAAAAAAAAACTTATAATTCAGTGTTATATCATTTTAAATTTCAAAAAATTATTGTGGCTCCCATTGTTATCTTTAATTTATGAAACTGGTCAAAATGGCTCTTTGACTGGTAAAGGTTGCCGACCCCTGGTCTAGTCTCTTACGTGAATGAGCTAAATAATATTATTTGATATTTTACGCTAATGTGTTAATAATTTCACACATAAGTCGCTCCTGAGTATAAGTCGCACCACTGGCCAAACTATGAAAAAAACTGTGACTTATAGTCCGAAAAATACGGTAATTGAAAAGATATTAACAAAAATAAAACAAATACCAATGCTTCTCCTCCTTTTTCCAAAATGTTGATTCGTGCAATCGTGTGCTGTCCTGCTACATAAATATTTTTTTTAATGTTTAAAATAAACTACCGTATTTTCGGGACCATAGGGCGCACCGGATTTTAAGGCGCACTGCCGATGAATGGTCTATTTTTTATATTTTTTCATACAAAAGGCGCACCGGATTATAGGGCGCATTAAAGGAGTCGTTTTGTTATTCTTATTTTTTAAATGTAAAACACTTTCTTGTGGTCTACATAACATGTAATGGTGGTTCTTTGACAAGACGGTTGTGATAGCCGATCAGATCACAAGTTGTTGACAGTAGCCTTGTGTTGAATAGATAGAATAGAATAGAAAGTACTCTATTGATCCATGGGGGAAATTCAGCACCACAGTTTGCTCACAATAGACAAGAATAATAATAAATAATATTACATATATAATATATAAATATTATAAATGTATTCTACATATACAATTAAGTCCAGTCAAGAAGAAACATATGCATTATACAGTCTGATGGCTGTTGGTATGAAGGACCTCCTGTGTCGTTCCGTGTTGCACTTTGGGAGTCTGAGCCTTCCACTGAACGTGCTTATTCTCTCCGCCAGGTATGAGTGTAGTGGGTGGGAGGTGTTGTCCATAATGGCTAGGAGTTTTGCTAGACTTCTCCTCTCTGACACCACCGCCAGAGAGTCTAGCTCCACTCCCGCCACGTTACTGGCCTTCTCTACCAGCTTGTCCAGTCTGTTTGCGTCCCTCGCTCTCAGCCCGCTGCCCCAGTAGGCCACGGCGTACAAGAAGGCGCCCGCCACCACCGACTCGTAGAACATCTTCAACATCTTTGTACAGACGTTGAAGGATCCTAGCCTCCTGAGGAAGTAGAGGCGGCTCTGTCCCTTCTTGTAGAGTGCCTCCGCGTGTTTTGACCCATTCAGCTTGTTGTCGATGTGTACACCGAGGTATTTATAATCCTCAACCATGTCCACATCGACCCCCCTGATGGAAACAGGGGTCGCCGGAGTACTCCTTCTCCTTCCCAAGTCCACAACCAGCTCCTTGGTCTTCGTCACATTGAGCTAGAGGTGGCTCTTTCCACACCATGTGACAAAGTCCTTCACCAGTGCCCTGTATTCCTCAACATCACCATCCTCAATACATCGCAGAGTCATCAGAAAACTTCTGAAGGTGGCAGAAATCGGTGGTGTAGATGGTGAAGAGGAAGGGGGAGAGGACTGTGCCCTGCGGGGCCCCGGTGTTGCTGACCAGCCTGTCAGACACACAGTCCTGCAGTCGCACGTCAGTTAATCAACAACCCAGGACACCAAGGGGGCCTCCACCTGCATCGTCTCCAACTTCACACCCAGTCGTCCAGGCTGTATGGTATCGAAAGCACTGGAGAAGTCAAAAAACATGACCCTCACACTGCTCGCAGGCTTGTCTAGGTGGGTGTGGGCTCGGTTCAGCAGGTAGATGACTGCGTCCTCCACTCACAGTCGGGGCTGGTAGGCGGATTGGAGTGGGTCCAGGTGGGGCTTGACTGTAGGGCGGAGTTGTTCCAGGACCAACCTCTCCATGGTCTTCATGATATGGGAGGTTAGAGCCACCGGCCTGTAGTCCTTCGACGTGCTGGGTCGCGTGCACTTGGGGATGGGGACCACGCATGAGGTTTTCCACAGTGTGGAGACTTTCTGCAGCCTAAGGCTCATGTTGAAGACTTGCTGTGGGGCGCAAGTTTTGAGTACCCTGGGGCTCACACCGTCAGGACCCGCGGCCTTGCCTGTTTGTAGCTTATTTAGCTGTGCATTCACCTGTTCTACAGACAGACACACTGGGGGGGGGGGGGGTCATCAAGCTGAGGGTGAGGTTTTAAGTGGGGGGAGGTAGTCATTGGAGTTGGGGGGGCTGTGAGGAGGGAAGGGGGGGATGGATTGGTTCGCTGAAGTTGCTAGGTGGCCGGCTGGTATGCCTCGGGGGAGGCAGGAGCTTGTCGGAGCCACTGTGTCAAACCTGTTAAAGAACTGGTTTAGTTCATTGGCCCTCTCTTTGTCTCCGTCCACCCCCCTACGTGACTGTGATTGGATGCTCACTTGTCACTCCAAGGTATCCAATCAGAAGTTGTGATTTACGAAAGCAGAAAGTGGCACCGGAGCCATACCCGGCCAGCGGAGAAATCAGCGGTACTCAATTTTTTTTAACTAACAAAGTAACAGATATAACGTTTTGCCTGCCACTTCCACCCAAATCAACCCACTACGAGCGGTATTTTGAGTTCAAATATCCACATTCAATATGTTTTTTTTACAATTATTTTTGTTTTGACAGTAACACGTCTGATGCGGGTTTATTGATTTTTAAATGCGCCAAAAAATAGCCCTTTTTGTACACCATTGACAAATTGAGTTGATTCAATGCCTCGTAGTGCGCCAGTGTGTTTCTGTATAGTATTTTACAAGCCGTGGGCATGTGGGCACATGAACTATGATATTTTGAGAGGTATTCATTGAAGTCGGCTAAGTAGGACATCAATGAAAGCCTAGGTGGGAAACGCACGGCCCGCCACTGCCAAACAGTCTTCATGAAGCGGCAAAGAAGACGAAAAGACCACCCACCATCCCCAAACGGGATGACAGTCTCTGTTTTGAGACTCAGATCATCTATTTGAGGTTTGTTTTTTTAGTTTTTAGTTCCCTCTGTTGCCAAAAAGTTTTTACTAGCATCTACATTCAGGTTAAAGGGCTACAATTGCCATCCATGATGCTAACTGGGTCTATTTAAAGTTTGTTCCTTGGTTTTTACTTGCCTCTGTCGCCAAAAGGTTGTTACTCACATCCAAACCAGTCATTTTTTCCTTGCATATGTGGCCTAAACCTTTCAAAAAATGTTCATTTGTCACAATATTTTTTTAATTCAAGGTTTGTTTCTTAGTTTTTCCTTGCCTTGTCACCAACACGATTTTCTAGCCTTTAAACTAGTGTTAGAGGTCTACATTGCCACTCAAGTTCCTACAGTAAATAATCTGCTGGATACATTCTTTTTTTAAGTTTTTATTTTCCTTTGATGCCAGAAAGTTGCCTTAGACAGTTTTATTTTTGCTTTTGTTGGACGACAATGTTCTACTAGCATATAAACTAAGGTTAAATGGGTGGCGGTCCGCTCCCTGTATGATCAGTGTCAGAGCTTGGTCCGCATTGCCGGCAGTAAGTCGGACCCGTTTCCAGTGAGGGTTGGACTCCGCCAAGGCTGCCCTTTGTCCCCGATTCTGTTCATAACTTTTATGGACAGAATTTCTAGGCGCAGTCAAGGCGTTGAGGGGATCCGGTTTGGTGGCTGCAGGATTAAATCTCTGCTTTTTGCAGATGATGTGGTCCTGATGGCTTCAACTGGCCAGGATCTTCAGCTCCCACTGGATCGGTTCGCAGTCGAGTGTGAAGCGACTGGGATGAGAATCCGAGTCCATGGTTCTCGCCCGGGAAAGGGTGGAGTGCCATCTCCAGGTTGGGGAGGAGATCTTGCCCCAAGTGGAGGAGTTCAAGTACCTCGGAGTCTTGTTCACAAGTGAGGGAAGAGTGGATCGTGAGGTCCACAGGCGGATCGGTGCGGCGTCTTCAGTAATGCGGACGCTGTGTCGATCCGTTGTGGTGAAGAAGGAGCTGAGCCGGAAGGCAAAGCTCTCAATTTACCGGTCGATCTACGTTCCCATCCTCACCTATGGTCATGAGCTTTGGGTTTTGACCGAAAGGACAAGATCACAGGTACAAGCGGTCGAAATGAGTTTCCTCCGCCGGGTGGCGGGGCTCTCCCTTAGAGATAGGGTGAGAAGCTCTGTCATCCGAGAGGAACTCAGAGTAAAGCCGATGCTCCTCCACATTGAGAGGAGCCAGATGAGGTCAGGATGCCACCCGAACGCCTCCCTAGGGAGGTGTTTAGGGCACGTCCGACCGGCAGGAGGCCACGGGGAAGACCCAGGACACGTTGGGAAGACTATGTCTCCCGACTGACCTGGGAACGCCTCGTGATCCCCCGGGAAGAGCTGGGCGAAGTGGCTGGGGAGAAAGAAGTCTGGGCTTCTCTGCTTAGACCGCTGCCCCCACGACCCGACCTAGGATAAGCGGAATAAAATGGATAGATGGATGGATAAATGGGTACAATCACCGTCCATGTTGCTAAATGTTGGAGATTTGTTCCTCAGTTTTTTCTTTTCTCTGCTGCCAACAAGCTTATACTAGCATCTAAATTCGGGTTATAGGGCGACAATTGCCATCCATGATGCTAACTGGGTCTATTTAAAGTTTGTTCCTTGGTTTTTCCTTGCCTCTGTCGCCAAAAGGTTGCTACTCACATCTAACCGTATCACGCTTTCCTTGCCAAAACTTCGCCTTTGAAAAAATGTTTCCTTTGTCGCAATATTTTTTTAATTCAAGGTTTGTTTCTTAGTTTTTCCTTGGCTCTGTCACCAAATAGTTTTTCCAGCATTTAAACTGGGTTTGCCACTCATGTTTCTACAGTAAATAATATTCTGGATTTTTTTTTTTTAAAGTTTTTCTTTGCCTCCGATGCCAGAAAGTTGCTGTGGAGGAGGGCATGGCCTGCGGACCTGCAGAGAAGCGGGGTGTGCCAGGACCGGCTGCGAGATCAGCGACAGGTGCGTAGATGGCCCACCTGGGCCTGCTTATCTAATCACCTGTCGCTCTGTTACAAGGCAGCAGCCGGGGAGGACAGAGTTGTTGTTGGAGTTGGAGAGCTGGAGCTAGAGCGAGCGAGAGACCGAGACGAAGAGACAACTGCTGAAAAGCACAAACTAAAGACTTGATTGAAAAATAAAACAGTGTTCCAAACCCTGAAAAGGAGCTGTCATGTCGGGGATTGGTGGTCCGAAGAACCCGGAGAAGAGATAACTCCACAGTTGCCTTAGATAGTTTTATTTTTGCCTTTGCTGGACAAAAGTGTCCTACTAGCCTCCAAACCAAATTTTGGATGCTAGTAGTAGTGAAAACCGTTTATCAACAACACCCAGAAACACCGTCGGCTTTGCTTGGACTGAGCTCATCTAAGATGGACTGATACAAAGTGGAAAAGTGTTCTGTGGTCTGACGAGTCCACATTTCAAATTGTTTTTGGAAACTGTGGACGTCGTGTCCTCCGGACCAAAGGGGAAAAGAACCATCCGGATTGTTATAGGCACAAAGTTGAAAAGCCAGCATCTGTGATGGTATGGGGGTGTATTAGTGCCCAAGACATAGGTAACTTATACATCTGTGAAGGCACCATTAATGCTGAAAGGTACATACAGGTTTTGGAGCAACATATGTTGCCATCCAAGCAATGCTACCATGGACACCCCTGCTTATTTCAGCAAGACAATGCCAAGCCACGTGTTACATCAACGTGGCTTCATAGTAAAAGAGTGCGGGTACTAGACTGGCCTGCCACAACGGAGACCCCCGGACTGTTGAACAACTTAAGCTGTACATCAAGCAAGAATGGGAAAGAATTCCACCTGAGAAGCTTAAAAAATGTGTCTCCTCAGTTCTCAAACGTTTACTGAGTGTTGTTAAAAGAAAAGCCCATATTGCTAAATGCTGGAGATTTGTTTCTTAATTTTTACTTGCCTCTGTTGCCAACAAAGTTGCCGCTAATGTCTTGGCCTGCAGGTAGAGGCTAAAATGTCCACGAATGTTGTTTAATGAGTCTGTAGTAGGGCATACTTGCCAACCATCCCGGATTTTCCGGGAGACTCCCGAAATTCAGTGCCTCTCCCGAACACCTCCCGAGACAAATTTTCTCCCGAAAATCTCCCGAAATTCAGGCGGAGCTGGAAGCCACGCCCCCTCCAGCTCCATGCGGACCTGAGTGACGTCAGGTGCGCAACACCACGTAAATCGTTGGCCAACCAAAAAGTAATCCCAGTACGCTATAGCCAACATTCACCAGGAGATGGCAACAGACAAACATAGATCACTAATACATTCCTCCCCTTTTAGAAATGTATAGAAGTTACTCAAAATAAATAAATAACCCAACCAAAAAATGCAGCAGCTCAATTAAAAAACTGTACTTAAGCCACATTCTTTTCTCTTTTTTTTAGTACTGTAGTACTGTTAGTACTTATAAAAAATAACATGCTTATTATACAAACAGTATTTGTACACCTTTAACACAGATTTTTATACTGTCTTCAGAGATTCAGTTTTTTTGGTGGTACTCGAAACCTTTCTGGGTACCTGCGAAAGGGTGTTCAGCATGGTTAGAAAAATAGTGACAGAGAATAGAACAAGGATGGACAATTCAACCCTTAACTCAACAATGAGTAGATGAGTGTTATGTGTGTGTATATGTGTAAATAAATGAACACTGAAATTCAAGTAATTCTTTTATATATATATATATATATATATATATATATATATATATATATATATATATATATATATATATATATATATGTATATATATATATATATATACATAATAAAATAAATATATATATAGCTAGAATTCACTGAAAGTCAAGTATTTCTTATATATATATATATATATATATATATATATGAAATACTTGACTTGGTGAATTCTAGCTGTAAATATACTCCTCCCCTCTTAGCCCCGCCCCAACCACGCCCCCGCCCCACCCCGACCACGCCCCCCACCCCCCACCTCCCGAAATCGGAGGTCTCAAGGTTGGCAAGTATGGTAGTAGGGTTGTACGGTATTGGAAAAGTACCGTGATACTAATTAGTCATATTCAGTACTACACCGCCTCTAAAAAGTACTGCCATTGGTGGATCTACACCTGACATCCTCTGTAATGATACCAAGTACAGGAGCGTATCTAGTCGATACTACAATGATTACATCGATATTTTTTTGGCAACACAACATCTTCCTTCATTTAAAAAAAATGTATGTTATGTTTATAAACTCGGGAAATATGTCCCTGGACACATGAGGACTTTGAATATGACCAATGTATGACCCTGTAACGGCGGCTTAAGCGATTCAACAGATTACGCATGTATTGACACGGATGGTTGTAGTGTGGAGGCAGGTAGCGAAAACGAAATTGAAGAAGAAACTGAAGCTACTGAGCCATATCGGTTTGAACCGTATGCAAGCGAAACCGACGAAAACGACACGACAGCCAGCGACACGGGAGAAAGCGAGGACGAATTCGGCGATCACCTTCTAACCAACGATTGGTATGTGTTTGTTTGGCATTAAAGGAAACTAACAACTATGAACTAGGTTTACAGCATATGAAATACATTTGGCAACAACATGCACTTTGAGAGTGCAGACAGCCCATTTCAGGCGAGCTAAAAACATATATTTTTCCATGATTTCAGCACTCAGGTTAACCATACCTAAATAGACACAAAATACTGCATTACACAAGACTACTCGAATGTACTCGAATGATTGAAAAAAAAAAAAAGTTTTTAAGCTAAATTATTGGTAAACACAGTTTATGTATAATAATTTACATAAAACCGCGAGTAATGAATAAAGTTTTCATCAATTAATATATTCTGTAGACATACCCTCATCCGCTCTCTTTTCCTGAAAGCTGATCCGTCCAGTATTGGAGTTGATGTCAGCAGGCCAGGGAAGCTAAGGTGGCATAAGGGACGGTGTGAGCCAAGACATCCAGGGGGGTTTAGCTCGCTCGTCTGCGGGAACAAACTGCTGCCATACCTTGCCTTGCCGTGCTACCAAAGTCCTTTGTCCCTGAATTGCTCACACACTCCGGCAGATTCAATGGGGGTCTGGCGGCAGATTTCTTTGACTTTATCGTTGGAAATGCATCTGCTTTGAGTGTCGCAGGATATCCACACATTCTTGCCATCTCTGTCGTAGCATAGCTTTCGTCGGTAAAGTGTGCGGAACAAACGACTGACCATTTCGTCGGCTTTCCCCACACCCTCGTATTTCGAACAAATTTCATCCAATTTCTTGCCACTTTCGCATCTTTGGGCCACTGGTGCAACTTGAATCCGTCCCTGTTCGTGTTGTTACACCCTCCGACAACACACCGACGAAAGTGAGAAAATGGCGGATTGCTTCCCGATGTGACGTCACGTTGTGACGTCATCGCTCCGAGAGCGAATGATAGAAAGGCGTTTAATTCGCCAAAATTCACCCATTTAGAGTTCGGAAATCGGTTAAAAAAATATATGGTCTTTTTTCTGCAACATCAAGGTATATATTGACGCTTACATAGGTCTGGTGATAATGTTCCCCTTTAAAAATAGATATACCGGCCCCTAGACACATTTTTTTCTCTAAATTTGGCCCCCTGAGGCAAAATGCTTGCCCAGGCCAGGTATAGAGCCATATATGGTCAGATAAACTGAGGAGCTTTGCCCGAGTCTGCCATTTTTATTCAGTTGTCGTTAAAAGTTGTAGTCAATACATTCCTTATTTGTCTCTGTCTTGTTGAGGGGCAGTAGGGCGTGTACATGCACATGTATCCTAAAATCATCCACTGTAGCCAATTCTAATTAAAAAAATTAAAAATTATTGTGTAGCTCTAACTTAGTCATATATTCTGTAGACATACCCTCATCCGCTCTCTTTTCCTGAAAGCTGATCTGTCCAGTTTTGGAGTTGATGTCAGCAGGCCAGGGAAGCTAGAGTCTTTATCGTTGGAAATGCATCTGCTTTGAGTGTCGCAGGATATCCACACATGTTACACCCTCCGACAACATACCGACGAAAGTGAGAAAATGGCGGATTGCTTCCCGATGTGACGTCACAACGGCGTTTAATTTGCCAAAATTCAGACATTTAGAGTTCGGAAATCGGTTAAAAAAATATATGGTCTTTTTTTCTGCAACATCAAGGTATATATTGACGCTTACATAGGTCTGGTGATAATGTTCCCCTTTAACAATAAATGAACAAGTAGATCAATAATTCATTTTCTACTGCTTGTCCTTAATAATGTTGACAAAATAATAGAAAGGAAAATGACACAATATGTTACTGCATATGTCGGCAGACTAATTAGGAGCCTTTGTTTGTTTACTTACTACTAAAAGACAAGTTGTATTGTATGTTCACTATTTTATTTAAGGACAAACTTGCAATAAGAAACATATGTTTAATTTACCCTAAGATTTTCTGTTAAAATAAAGCCAATAATGCAATTTTTTGTGGTCCCCTTTAGGTAGAAAAGTATCGAAATTTACCGAGAAGTATCGAAATACATTTTAGTACCAGTATCGGTATTAGTGGCTCTAACTTCCCATATCATGAAGACCATGGAGAGGTTGGTCCTGGAACAACTCTGCCCGACGATCAAGCCCCACCTGGACCCACTCCAGTTCGCCTACCAGCCCTGACTGGGAGTGGAGGACGCAGTCATCTACCTGCTGAACCGAGCCCACACCCACCTAGACAAGCCTGTGAGCAGCATGTTTTTTGACTTCTCCAGTGCTTTCAATACCATACGGCCCGGGCTACTGGGTGTGAAGTTAGAGACGGTTCAGGTGGACGCCCCCTTGGTGTCCTGGGTTGTTGATTACCTGACTGACAGACCACAGTACGTCCGACTGCAGGACTGTGTGTCTGACAGACTAGTCAGCAACACCGTTCAGATGTTTTCTGATGACTCTGCGATAGTGGGGTGTATTGAGGATGGTGATGATGAGGAATACAGGGCACTGGTGGAGGACTTTGTCACATGGTGTGGAAAGAACCACCTCTAGCTCAATGTGACAAAGACCAAGGAGCAAATAATCATTAACTTTAGAATTTGATGCCAGCAACACGTGACAAAAAAGTTGGGAAAGGTGGCAATAAATACTGATAAAGTTGAAGAATGCTCATCAAACACTTATTTGAAACATCCCACAGGTGAACATGGCAAATTGGGAACAGGTGGGTGCCATGATTGGGTATAAAAGTAGATTCCATGAAATGCTCAGTCATTCACAAACAAGGATGGGGCGAGGGTCACCACTTTGTCATCAAATGCGTGAGCAAATTGTTGAACAGTTTAAGAAAAACCTTTCTCAACCAGCTATTGCAAGGAATTTAGGGATTTCACCATCTACGGTCCGTAATATCATCAAAGGGTTCAGAGAATCTGGAGAAATCACTGCACGTAAGCAGCTAAGCCCGTGACTTTCGATCCTAAGGCTGTACTGCATCAACAAGCGACATCAGTGTGTAAAGGATATCACCACATGGGCTCAGGAACACCTCAGAAACCCACTGTCAGTAACTACTATCTGTAAGTGCAAGTTAAAACTCTCCTATGCAAGGCAAAAACCGTTTATCAACAACACCCAGAAACGCCGTCGGCTTCGCTGGGCCTGAGCTCATCTAAGATGGACTGATACAAAGTGGAAAAGTGTTCTGTGGTCTGACGAGTCCACATTTCAAATTGTTTTTGGAAACTGTGGACGTCGTGTCCTCCGGACCAAAGAGGAAAAGAACCATCCGGGTTGTTATAGGCGCAAAGTTGAAAAGCCAGCATCTGTGATGGTATGGGGGTGTATTAGTGCCCAAGACATGGGTAACTTACACATCTGTGAAGGCGCCATTAATGCTGAAAGGTACATACAGGTTATGGAGCAACATATGTTGCCATCCAAGCAACGCTACCATGGACGCCCCTGCTTATTTCAGCAAGACAATGCCAAGCCACGTGTTACATCAACGTGGCTTCATAGTAAAAGAGTGCGGGTACTAGACTGGCCTGCCTGTAGTCCAGACCTGTCTCCCATTGAAAATGTGTGGCGCATTATGAAGCCTAAAATACCACAGCGGAGACCCCCGGACTGTTGAACAACTTAAGCTGTACATCAAGCAAGAATGGGAAATAATTCCACCTGAGAAGCTTAAAAAATGTGTCTCCTCAGTTCCCAAACGTTTACTGAATGTTGTTAAAAAGGAAAGGCCATGTAACACAGTGGTGAACATGCCCTTTCCCAACTACTTTGGCACATGTTGCAGCCATGAAATTCTAAGTTAATTATTATTTGCAAAAAAAAAATAAAGTTTATGAGTTTGAACATCAAATATCTTGTCTTTGTAGTGCATTCAATTGAATATGGGTTGAAAAGGATTTGCAAATCATTGTATTCCGTTTATATTTACATCTAACACAATTTCCCAACTCATATGGAAACGGGGTTTGTAATATAATACTGTATTTATATTATTCACATGTAAAAAAATACCCAAGTGTTTATTGTCTATTGTGAGCGAACTGTGGTGCTGAATTTCCCCCAGGGATCAATAAAGTACTTTCTATTCTATTCTAGTAAGTTCTGTACTTGACTTGCATTTGGTGGGTTTTTTTTTTTAAAACATTAGTTTACGAGTTTATTGATACTAGAAACTATTTTAGTTGGCATGAAAAACAACCAAAAAATGAAGCTTCAAAGCACAAACTTGATGTCACTCCCCAAGCTTTTGGCCATTTTTCAGCTGAAAACCCCCAAATGACAAAACCTCTTACCTGTCCCGATTCACCGACCACCATGTCTACAATCACGGATGCTCCCCAAAATTAAAACCAGGAGTGCCCTTTTCATGGAATTACCTTTAGGTGTATAGTGCATAACTTGGTGTATAAGGTGTCAAAAAAAAGGAGATGAAGAAGAAACCTAAATGCAAGAGCCAAGTGGATTACTGAGTTTGAGGTATTAACACACATGGGCGTGGACAACACTAAGTGTGTATTCTTAGAGCAGAGGATTAAGTCTTTTCTACTGACCTAGAAAACAATGTGATGCAATAAAGGGATAAAGGTGAGTGGCAGACCTGGAGTACACCTTTAAAAACAAATAGAATGGTGTCATAATGATATGATATAAAAAAAGAACACAAAAATTATACATTATATGGAAGAATATCACAATTTGGCTCTAACTGTCTCCCACATACAACACTGTTCTTTCAATCGTTCCCAAAAGACTCTGCAATTTAGCCTCCAACAGAAGGTGACCAGAAAAGATGGTGCCAATAATTATTGGCAATGGAGGAGACAATGAAATGGTAATAAATAACTGTAGGCTAGAAACGTTAGCAATGTTAGCTCCAGTTTTTGTGTAGCTATCTTAGCCTTCTAATGTAAACGGCATCACCTTCCTCAGCAAAATAAATAATTATTTTCTTAAAAACTAGTTTTACTTGGATCAGTGCCTACTGTGTTTAGCAATGGTCAGTGAGTTATATAGTTTGTTGATACCGGTGGCGGGCCGTGCGTTTCCCACCTAGGCATTCAGTGGTGTCCGACTTCAGTGGTTACCTCTCAAAATACCGTCATTTATGTCCCCACGTGACCATTGCTGGAGAAATACCATACAGAAACACATATGGAAGAAAATCAGAATTAGCTTTATTGTCTGCGACACCACCTGTCTCCCACATACAACACTGTCCTTTCAAGAATTTCTGAAAGACTGCAATTTAGCCTCTAACAAATAACAGAAGTTAAAAACATTCTGCTCACAGAAGGTGATCAGAATGACTTTTGTTTACAGAAGAATGAAATGCTAATGCGGGGAATTCTGACTATTTTGGACTGGTAGTAGTCGATCCACAGCGATAGTTCTGCCAAACCCTCAATGCTAACGAGTGGAAATTACACTTCAACGACTGTCATTGGCTTTGACAGTTAGGATTGTTTGTTTTTCTTACTATGATAGGGAGAAGCCATCCTGGCCCAGGAGTATGAATATTTGGGGTTTTGGCACCAGCCACTGGATTAGATCTAACCAATCCAAATCCAAGACTAGATCTGACCAATCTAAGTCTAAGACTAGATCTGACCAATCTAAGTCTAAGACTAGATCTAACCACTCTGGGTCCAAGACCAGATCTGACCAATCTAAGTCTAAGACTAGATCTGACCAATCTAAGTCCAAGACCAGATCTGACCAATCTAAGTCCAAGACTAAATCTGACCAATCAAAGTCTAAGACTAGATCTGACCAGTCTAAGTCTAAGACTAGATATAACAAATCTAGGTCCAAGACCAGATCTGACCAATCTAAGTCTAAGACTAGATCAGACCAATCTAAGTCCAAGACCAGATCTGACCAATCTAAGTCCAAGACTAGATCTGACCAATCTAAGTCTAAGAATAGATCTGACCAATCTAAGTCCAAGACTAGATCTAACCAATCTAGGTCCAAGACCAGATCTGACCAATCTAAGTCCAAGACTAGATCTGACCAATCTAAGTCCAAGACCAGATCTGACCAATCTAAGTCCAAGACTAGATCTGACCAATCTAAGTCTAAGACCAGATCTGACCAATCTAAGTCCAAGACTAGATCTGACCAATCTAAGTCTAAGACTAGATCCAACCAATCTAGGTCCAAGACCAGATCTGACCAATCTAAGTCCAAGACTAGATCTGACCAATCTAAGTCCAAGACCAGATCTGACCAATCTAAGTCCAAGACTAGATCTGACCAATCTAAGTCCAAGACTAGATCTGACCAATCTAAGTCCAAGACCAGATCTGACCAATCTAAGTCCAAGACCAGATCTGACCAATCTAAGTCCAAGACTAGATCTGACCAATCTAAGTCTAAGACTAGATCTGACCAATCTAAGTCCAAGACTAGATCTAACCAATCTACATCCAAGACCAGATTTGACCAATCTAAGTCCAAGACTAGATCTAACCAATCTAAGTCTAAGACTAGATCTGACCAATCTAAGTCCAAGACTAGATCTGATCAATCTAAGTCTAAGACCAGATCTGACCAATCTAAGTCCAAGACTAGATCTGACCAATCTAAGTCTAAGACTAGATCGGACCAATCTAAGTCCAAGACCAGATTTGACCAATCTAAGTCCAAGACTAGATCTGACCAATCTAAATCCAAGACTAGATCTGACCAATCTAAGTCCAAGACTAGATCTAACCAATCTAGGTCCAAGACCAGTTCTGACCAATCTAAGTCCAAGACAAGATCTGACCAATCTAAGACTAAGACTAGATCCGACCAATCTACGTCCAAGACTAGATCTAACCAATCTAAGTCTGAGACTAGATCTGACCAATCTAAGTCCTAGACAAAATCCAACCAATCTAAGTCTAAGACTAGATCTTACCAATCTAAGTCCAAGACTAGATCTGACCAATCTAAGTCTAAGACCAGATCTGACCATCTAAGTCCAAGACTAGATCTGACCAATCTAAGTCTAAGACTAGTTCTGACCAATCTAAGTCCAAGACTAGATCTGACCAATCTAAGTCTAAGATCAGATCTGAACAATGTAAGTCTAAGACTAATTCTGACCAATCTAAGTCCAAGACTAGATCTGACCAATCTAAGTCTAAGACTAGATCTGACCAATCTAAGTCCAAGACTAGATCTAACCAATCTAGGTCCAAGACCAGATCTGACCAATCTAAGTCCAAGACAAGATCTAACCAATCTAAGTCTAAGACTAGATCTGACCAATCTAAGTCCAAGACTAGAGCTGACCAATCTAAGTCTAAGACTAGATCTGACCAATCTAAGTCCAAGACTAGATCTGACCAATCTAAGTCTAAGACCAGATCTGACCAATCTAAATCCAAGACTAGATCTGACCAATCTAAGGCTAAGACTAGATCTGACCAATCTAAGTCCAAGACTAGATCTAACCAATCTAAGTCCATTGCATCTCAACAGTTGTTTTCCTCACTATGATAGGGAGAAACCATCCCTGCCCAGGCACACCCTCCTGGTTTTTTGGACTATAAATATTTGTGTTCATTTATTTGAGAATTTTTGATTAATTTTGCATATAATGTATTACATTTTAATAATGTGATATATTTTACTATATATGTAAACATACATACGACTATGTATGTATACATCATTCATGCATCTCTTATTTTGCTGTTGTATCTGCTAATTACTGTTTTTGTTCATGTAAATATTTGTTTTATATACAATACATATATATACATATACATACATATACAGTATATATATATATATATATATATATATATATATATATATATACATATATATATATATATATATATATAT